>NW_017298811.1:198739-276499 GCF_001594075.2 Trachymyrmex cornetzi
ATATATATATATAAATAAACACTATGAATCCTTATATAATATATACAAATGTAAAAATTACTTTTCGTTCACATTAATTTGAACAAGGCTTTATTTTGTTTTACATTATCAAACAAATTTGGAAAATAAGAGACGAAGTTATCTGCATGGAATGTAAATGACCTGCTTAAATGACAATGGATTACTTATAATTAAGTAAAATACATTGCGTTTCTAATGAAAATTAGTTAAAATATATATACAACGATGAATATAAAATAATAATTTATATAATATACACATATAATATTTGATTAAATTTCTCGGGCACACGCACCCAGTAAACATACAACAGACAACAGTGTAATAGTAGAATATTGTTATTACATTAACGTCAAATATATATATTTCCTTAGTTATATATCAATTTACTCCCGTAATAGCCACGAGCTATTAATTACCGTAACTCTTGCAGTTAATTATTACACCAAAAATAACATTCATTTGTATACACTCATATTAACTTCAATTATGCTCAATGAACGATACATATAGTAGTAGATGAAAGGTAGTTACAGTGTCAGGCCATTTTGGCTCGGGAATGTGAATGCATTTCTTTTTTTTTTTTTTACAAAAATAACTTTCAATATATATCTGAGATCTGTAAGATAATAGAAACAGTGCTGATTCAATTCGGAATCCAATTTAGCGCACGAGTTATTACTAGCAATGTATAGCTAGATGCGTTTTCATACGAATGCACAGGCCCAACATCCTCGTGTAGAAAAGTATCTATGTAAAAAATCTGAAGGGCTAATATTGCTCTAATGCCAGCAAAAATGTAACGTGCAGGAACCATTATCTTTCAGATTTTTGTATGTAACAGTGACGACGGAGTCTGCTTGACAATCAAACCAATTTCCGATATTTGAAAGCGTTACTTTAATAATACAAAACATTTATTTTAGATTTAAAAAATAAAAAAACAATTATTAAAATAGAATTAATAAAAACTGTAATTTCAACATTATATATAGATATGTTAAAAAATAAACTGTAACAAAATCAATGAAGAAAGATCCACATAGAATTACAGTGCTTTTACATTAAAAGCTCTAGCCCATCAAGAGCTATAATACAATGAAACAAAAATATATTAACAAGAACTTTTACAAAAAATAAGATCTTAAAAAAGTCCAATCTATAACTTTTATGACAAATATTTTTAGTTCTACATACTGGTAAAATAGCACATTAATTAAATTCTCTTTTAAATTTTCATAATTTCTTAAGAACTTTGCACTGCAAATAAAGAAAGAATAAAATTTTTAAAGTAACACCTTCATGTATCATTTTCGAGTGACTTGGACGCAAATTCTTCCAACTCCGTTAAAACCGGTGACGAACCTGGTTTTCTGAGCAGGAGAGATTAGGAATGCCCTACAGAAATGCACTGATTCCTAAGATGTGTCCTCCCTTAAACTTAAGTTACTGGCATATGTACCTGAGGCGATGTGCATATACCTTTCGCGCGTCTCGAAGGTCAGAATGCATTGAGGCGATTATCCGACGTAAGTTACTTAGTGTGTTGAAAAACTACATCGAAAATTACTCATTACAAATTTCGAGTTTTACTTTTTATACAAACTACCACAGTTGAGTAGAAGCTCGGTGGCGGATTTAAGAATCAGTTGACTGGAACTTTGGCCTTTTCTTGGGCCTCCAGATTTCGGAAAAGCCAGTTTCCGAAAGAAAATATCTGTGCTTTCTTTGTAGTTTACACGAATATCGCGAGTAAACTGTCGATCTTATTCGAAATCCATTTCGTGCCCGCGTGAAACTTCAAATAACGCTTCTGTGTATACAGGATCTCCCTTAATTGTACCATAGAACTTAGTATACTAAGCAGTGATATTTACTTTTAATTGCCTGGTGGGAACTCGTCGTTTAGAGATTACTTCGCGCATGAAATATCGCTTGCAGTAAAATAAACACAGCCTCAATAATTGAAGGATTTGGGGAAAGAAGTATTAAAATATATATATATGAATATATACATATATATATATATATATATATGTACGTATATGTATATACGTTCTAGAATTCTCTTGAGGTACGGCGGTATGCGTTACTTTATACCTCGCGAGTATACAGTGCTTGAATCCAATATATCTCGCATACCGTTTACAATCATACATGCTAAAAGTTTCTCAAAACTTGGAAGCATAACATCAGAATGTACAATTACAATTGCGCGACTGTTGCGCGATGAGAAATTACGGAATCTCATTTACAAAATACTTTCAATATCCTTTGCTGCTAATTCAGAAAAAACATTATGAACATTGCTTTTTTTGCAGAAAGGTATCAACCGTTTACTCTTTCCCTAAGTCACAACACGACTGCATCGTACTAGCGTGATTTGACAACGTGACGTGCCCAACCTTTGTAACTGAAAATTTCAAGATAAACAGGCATCGTCTGCAGAAATATATCAAAGCGCATTATTACTGAACGCGTATACTGAAAAGCTAATCATCTAACAAAGAGATAATTTCTTTCTAATTGGAGATACAGGTTTTTCTTTTTTTTTTTTAATCCTCTCATTCCTCAATTATTTCTGAATTTAGACAAAAGTTTATTTTCTTGTATATAACGTCGAATATTGCACGAGTAGTACTAAAGACACTACTTGCATGAGTGTCTTTAGAAATTATAATCTTTTTAAAATTCAATTTTAGAATTCAAATAATCAAATCAGAGTTTCAAATGCTTTATGTATCTTTAATAAACGTAGCCATATAATAGTTACGCTAGGAATAAGAGGTTCGATAGAAAAAATCGAGAAATTATGAGGTATCGGCGCGATAACTAACTTCGGATGCCTCTAACAGCTACGTCTCAGCGCTCGCCAAACGCGACTAATATCCCATTTCATCTGGAGATACCGCGAAGGGCGAACTTCAATGCGTCTCACATATCAAAAATGATAAAGCGCGTTATCATAACGTTCGATCAGGATTTTCCTGATAATACGTGACGGAGACCTAAAATTTGTATTGGGTACCCCCAAGTTCGTTTCATTCGGCCGGTGTACTTGCCGCCCACCTGTCAAACTCGATTCCTGAGTCGGGACTGAGTCCCAAATCAATGGGACTCAGGAAACTGGGCGCCGGACAATTGCAGGGCCCATTGGGTCGGCATGCCCCGATGCACCTTTGGTCGTTATTCTTGTTTTCTCCCCCTCGGTTCTTCAATTCTTGCTCGAAGCTATGTAACTGCTCCATAAAGTGAAAATTCGGTGCAACATTGGACTTTCTACTACGTACTAGGTTGAAAGCATCATTCAGGCTGAGGCTGCACTTGTGCATAAGATAAGCCACGGTGATCGTGACAGACCGAGAAATTCCGGCCAAACAATGTACCAGCACTCCCTTATCTGAGTTCCGTGCCTCCTCTGAAAAATACACAATAAATAGCGATTTTAGTCTTACAATTTTACAATTATCATCTCGCTTATTATTATGCCGATATTTAATATTTATTTGTATTTCAAGAATTTTCTTAATTACACGAAATTATGAAATATGCAAGACATAAAATTATTTTACAATGACTTTTCAAAGTATGAAAGTCGAATTTTACAATTAGTTGATATTAGAAAATTGTTGATATTGGAAAATATACTTTAATATTAATATCGTTAAAACATTGATTGAAATATAACATCGTTGCTTAAGAGTTCTATTATCTAATAAAAATGATACAAATATATAAGAGATATTAATTAGCGTTTTTTTACAAGTACGTTACTTCTTATTCTTCGATATATTCAATGTTCGTTAATTAGAAAAGTGTGATAAAAATATTACAGAAAACAGTGCATGTCACGATCAATTCGTTTAAATGGAATTAACAAAGGGAAGTCGGATTATCAACACTGCAATATGTCGGGATAGTCAAAAATGCCAGACCGGCTCAATAGCAATGTCAAACCTCGTCATTCAGACGTAAATATAGCTCTCGGCCTAACCGGACATCCGTTGTTTAATTGTCTAGCGCGGCTTACCCGCCACGTGGGAAAGTTTCTATTTAGGCGAACCTATTTATAAGAATGCCCCTTTCAGAAGCTGCGCGGGGACCTTCTTAAACAGGAAATCCTGTTTAAGAAGCGGTCCGAACAAGATTTTGACGCGAAAAAAGTTCCGATGCAATAAATAAATCTCACATCACTCGCATATTCTGTCCTACTTCTCACGTATGTATGTTAAAATAATACGAAATGTGAATTGTAAATTAAACACTTTATATTAAGAAAATCTCTTGTTAACATGTGGCATACAAAATATTTTATTTAAATTGTAGATATTATATATCGATCACTAATATAGGTAATTAGTATAATTTTTATAGTAGAGCAGGCATGTGAATGACGAAACGTTCATTGAAAATAAAGTAAGAGTATGAGATATCAATCAATAGCTAATAATTTTTTCATTGTAACGAAAACGTTTCGTTTTTTGTGAACATTTTATGCAGGGTTGGTAAAGAGACTAATGTTTTTTTTTTAAATAAAACATTGTTTCTTCTTAAATAGGTTTTTAATACTTTGAATATGCTTTAAACAGTACTATAAAAAAAAAACATATTTAAAACATATTAAAAACATCAATTAAGTATGTTTTAAACTGTTTAAAACACGTTTAAAACATATTTTTTACCAACCTTGGTTTCATGCAATGAGTTTTTGAAAAAGTACACTATTTACTGAATTACAAACATGTTTACAAACAGCAATTTTTAAAGCAGTATAAATCAAAGTTTTTAAATCATAAAATTGATTACAAAAAAAAAATATTTTTATCTCTTGCTTGAATTTAGTTTTCAATAAAAATATGCTTCGTATATCGTCACTTACCTATAAACTGAATCGCCTGCGGGAAGAAACTAGCCAAGTTCTGACTCCAGTGATCGCTTATCGGTATCTTCATGTACTTTATTGAACCACCGCTTTCAAACACATTTGGCAAATCCTGTGTCACATTGAGTATGTACTGTATCCTGTGCCGCGCTAAAGCCTCGCGATCTTCACTATTGGCCGCGTTACCGAGATACAAATGAGGTAAAATTTCCACCGGAAAGTCTTTATCTTCCTCAGGACCTGGAATGCAGAAAAACGAGTTTGCTATTATTATTACATCACGTTTCCTACTATTATTTTCTCTATTATTACATTACAGCATTACGTTATTTATGTATTGTTGTTCATTAATATAAATTGCTGTTGCATGTTTCTTTTTAAATGTACAGTGAAAATATACACTTGGAATATCTGCTCACCAATTGAATCACATGTGCTGTCACTGTCAGAGTCTGAGTAAGACCTGGTTGGTGGAGTAGATATCCGAAGGGATCTAAGGCCCATTAATTCACCATCGTTATTGTCCTGACCTGGGTCACATTCATTAGTGGCTTGACTACCTTCACACCACTCTGGATATTTATCTTTAAATGCTTCAAAACCACCTATAAAGATATAAGTATAACGTGATAATATAACTATTTGAGACTAAATTAAAATCTATTTAATTAAATCTATTAATTAAATAATTAAAAAATGAAATTTTATTCTATATGATTAGAAAAAGTATTAATATTTCCAAATTAAAAATAAATTTTGCCAAAAAAAAATTTGCAATAAACTCATCATTAACTAATTGTAAGTTAAAAACTAAATTTTGCACATATGATAACATTCAGGAAAAATTAACAATCACACAAAAATATTCATATCCCTTCAGTATATGCATTTTCTTAAAATACTTATTAGGTTCTAAAACAAAGCTTGAAACAAGTAAGCAATATTCTATTTTGCATTCAATGTGTGTATTAATACATTTGCAATCAGTAAATTTCTCATGTCAAACAAAACATTGAATGACTGAACAGTTTTATCTAAAGCCAGATAAAAGCTGGCTATAGAATTAAGTGTCTGGTTCTACTGGAATGCCTCCCACATAAATCAATATTTCATTCACAACCAGTCTCTATGCTTTGACTGTTACATCTGAAAGCCTTTCTGTACTACAATTACTAATGCTGCTTGTGCACATATATGTGACAATAAAATGATATGAATACAGAGTTATAATTAGCAACTATTGTATGATGTTTAATAATTAAATTTAGAAATGTTTGTTAAAATAATATATTAGTTATATAAAAGTTTCTGAAATATTGTCACAAATAATAATTTATATCATACTTTTTATTATATCATACTTTTTGCAAGTTTTAAATTCATATTTACACACAATATATTATTTAGAAACAAAACAATGGAAGTATTCTAGTTTTAAATATAAAATTGATGCTTAATGCATTAAAAATATCGGACTTTGTGATCTTAATGGAAATGGAATTACAGTGGATTAGTATATGAAATAAAAAAAAAGTATGTGAAATGAAATAATTGTTTCTAGTTTAAAATATAAAAACTTGGTGCATCATGTGTTAGAATATCATATGTTTAAAATATCAGACTTTGTGTGACCTTAATGAAAATGGAATTACAGTGGCTTAGAATATGGGATAAAGATTGATCTCTCACCGATTAAAGAGGCAACATTTCCTCCACTGCTTTTAAGTCTCCGGGTCAAAACTTGTAATGTTTCACCCTGATGACCTCCAGAATCTGTAGTGTCACCAATTAGTACAAATGTCCCTCTTCTGTTTTCATCTCCACACAGAAACATCTCCACTCTGTTTCTCAGATCTAAGCACCGTATTGTGGACAAGAGGTCCACTTTACCAGCAGCCAATCTTCGCAACATGATACTGGGTATAGTCAGAGGTACCGAACCTCTTATATGAGCATCAGAGAAGTCCGAGTGTGCTCTACAGTCCAGAATAAGAAGTTTGTTGGGACCATCCTGTGATCTCAACTCCCCGAACAACCATTCTGGACCCAAAAGATCCTCTTCCATTGCACTATCAGGCATCTTGAGTCTTTACACTTGTATTCTAGCACACTCCTGTATTTAGTAGTATTTATGTGTCTTCTAGACAAACGGCGCTGATTTGTCCCGCAAAACAGCTTCCGAACGTAAATATTTCCTTCAGATGATCAGTCACTGAGCTTCCGCTACAAAGATATTCTTGAGCCTCTGCAGCATCGAAGTGCCGTCATTATTGGACACGGCACCTTCGGCAAACAATAAACAACATAATTGTCAAAACGTTGTTAATTAAGACGATAATTAGGATGATTCTTGCTTGGTCGTCACTGGTCGTCACTTGAAGAAACTTGCACGTATCGGCTAGCGCGAATACCGTCGACTCCTGAGTTGCCCGTCGAAGAGCCCAGCGAGTTGTCAGCCCTGTCGCGCGTTCTCCACAATGAAAGCGAATGAACGAAGCGTGTGTCCGTAGTGAATGCGTGCACGCGCGTTTCTACGAGCGTCTGCTGCGACTAATAATTACTGGATATGGATATATACGAAATGGCACTTGGAGTTGAGTGACGGCACACGTTCCCCGGACGCGTCATCCGGGAAAACGATCGCGCGAGGTTCACCCGTCGACGGCGTGATCCGACGGGTTCTCACGCGTTGCCATCATTTCCTGCGATACTACGCCGCGCTGCGTATGTTACTCCGCCTTCACCTCTTGCTTCCCCACCGTTGTTGCCGTCACCACCACCACCGCAGCCGCCACTGTAACCGTCGCCGTCGTCGTCGTCGCCGTCGTCGTCGTCGCCACCACCGCCAGCTTGTCCCGGTTATCGATCTCCTCGTGAATCAAGACGACGCGTCCAATTAACGGCACGACTGTGGAATGTTTACGCTCGCCGTGCGGGAGATGCATGTCCGACCGTACGCGACCGACGCGACGCGCTCACTCTATCTCGCGCTCACCGACCCTCCGTGAGCTCGCCCCCATCGTCCTCTCGGCGCGCGCGAGCAGCGATCGTTCCATCCTCGTCGCGCCCACCGCAAGCCGCGCACTTCACTCCCACCGTCGTGCCTCGTCTCGCCGCGCCGCGCCACGCCGCGCTCATTCGCCCCCACTTTCAGAGCGTAGGTTCGCCGCCGTGGCCCGCGCACACGCTGGACCGCGTACGCGACTAACGCGACAACTCTGCCGTGTTTCCGTATCCGTCCGATCGGATCGGCACGATCTTCTCGACGATGTCGATGGTGTCGACGTTTCCACTCGGTCCTCTCTTTTTTCGTTCCACTCCTTCACCTTACGAAAATGCGAGGTAAGAAATTCCTCAATCCGTCGACGAATTCCCTCGGCCAAGAAGACGCGAAGCTTCTCGACGACTCGACTCGACTCGACTCGAAGTATGTCACGAAACTCTCTTCTCGCTTTCCTCTCCCCGTGTTCTACCCTCGCGTCCTTCGCTCTCGTTTTCGAATTCTCTCGTATTGTTTTTCACAATTCCTACCTTGGTCTTATCGCGCTCACTTGGTGCGGGCCACACCTTACCGCGACCGTCCGCGCCGTTCGTCAAAGAATGGAGCAACGGGCGCTCGGTACGTCGCGCGCAGGGGCGAGACGCGGCCGCCGTGCAACGTGATTCGCCGGTGGTCACGTGAGTCCGCGCGGTCGGCCAATCGCCGCGCGGACTGACGTCAGTTCATTGACAAAAGATGTTTCCATTAACTAGGCGTGGGTAGAGGTAGAGGTTGGGTCGGGGGTCGGTGCTGACTGAGCCGTCGTTGAAGCGGCGGAGTAGCTTCGGCGGCGGAATGGGCCACCGCACGTTACACGCGCGCGCTCTCTCACGCGTGCGTAGGCGCGCGTAAGAGGGGGAGGGAGAGAGAGAGAGAGACGTACACGCACACTGCCGTGCACGTGCTGTGCTGTTCGCCAACAGGGCCGAACACAGACGGTTCCGTACCACCCCCACATTTGTTAGGCTACTTCCCTCTCTACCTCCTGTCTCTCTCTCTCTCTCACGATCGAATCAATATCGCCACTTTCCTCCTCTTATCTATTTACCGCGTATATATGTGTACATACGTTTATACGTATGGCTATGTAATGAACTCTTCCGTCACACTCGTTGCCGAACATATCCGTTGCTTCTCGCGATTGCAACATCCAATTGTGATATATCCGAAGCACGATGTTACTCGAGAGATCCACGGTGAGGCAGGGATAGAAATTTGTAAACAGTATAATTCTTATCGCGGCGCCTGTCCTTCAATTAATGAGTCTACGCATAACGTGTATTGTGTGGTGATATAATGGTATATCGATATATCCGCCGTATAATATGCCCAAGTCTGGACAGTGTAGGGTACGTAATACTAGGCGCACTATAACGATTTCCCAGATGTACGACAAAACAATGACCTCTCCGTCTCGCGGAATCAATCCGAGCTTCGTGGAAGCATAATACACTTATAATAGTCTGTGCATCAATATTGAACACAGATGATGTTAAAGAGAAGTCAGGATTACATTGCAATAATTATCATAGCTGTTATAAAATGACTAATATACATTAATATGGATAGAAGAATAAAAGTACGTAGGGAAAAAAGAGAAAGGTTTTTGTTTAGATTAGAAATTAATTTTCCAAATGGAAATAATTCGATTGTGCTTTTGTTCCTTGAAAACTGAAATAAACAATGATGTTAATTTATGTATTATTTATATGTGTAGGAAAAAGTAAAGAATGGAAAATAAATATACAGAATGAATCATAAGTACGTTTTTTCAATTTCGCGAACGTGTTTCGAGATGAAAAAGAAAAACAAATATTTTCATGAATCTTAGATTGAAGAGGCTTCGTCATCGAAATAATATACATAGATAAACTTGAAATAATTATGACTGTATCAGATTAAATTCTCTATTTTATGTATGGAAAGTGGTAGACTTTTTAAACATCTCGTGAAACAAAAAATGCTTGAAATTTTTAAATACAGTCGTTATTTGATACTATTGTATTTATGTTTATTATTTCGATAACAGAGTATTTTCGATCTTCACAGAAATACTTGTTTTTCTTTTTTATCAAGAAACATAATTCATAATTTTAGAATAGACTTATGACTCACTTATAACTATGTAAAAGATTTAAAAGTAATAAGATAAAAAAAATTAATATTAATAGTATTTTAATATTGATTAATCCTAGAAAGCTTGAAGCATAAATAATCTATTAATCTAGGTTGCAACGTACTAAATTGAAATGTATTACAAGTACAATGTAGTACTAGGAGTCTATTGATTTACCAGAATAACATAAATTATCGATGAGGCAAAAAAATAACTAGGTTTAATTTCAAGTTTTATTTTCCATGTACAAAAAGTTTAGGAATATTGAATACTGATTTAAAGCAAAACAGTAAAACTACTCATTTTCTGAAATTATATCAGAATGAGAATATGAATGTTTATAATCGATTCAAAAATGTGTATAATAGTCTATAGACAATTTTAGATCAGCTTAGATAAATTCTTGAGGCATAATTATACAATAGCAAGGCGTTGAAAATTAAACGTTGAAGATTTCTAGAATTTCCACAGACAACAAGATCCAATTAAACATCCGATATAGGAAAAATCGATTTGAATTTAATGAGATTTTGCCAAACCCGCTCCCACGTAGTCGTGGGCACTCCATATACAGTTACATACGCGACGTCAAGTTGCGGTTGTAAAGAGTTTGTTTGAAGCGAAAGACGCGCACACCAGGAGGATGGCAAAACGTGCCATCGAGTAATACGGCCTTGGCCCTTGCCGTTTACATTACACGAAGCCCGTCCTCGGCCTCGCCCCGTTCATCGCGCTCGGCTCGGCTCAGCTCGGCTTAACTCGGCTCGCTGGTTTGTTCTCTTTCACCCTGGCAGGAGGGGACGACAGCCTATCAGACGACTGTGCCAGGCGTAGGTCGGCATTCCATTCATTTGGGCGGCTGTCGTTGAAGATTTTCGCGTTCGATCACACGGCCGCCGCGCCGCCACCACAGCTTTATCGCGCGCTTTAAGCGCGCGCGCGCGCGCGCTCCATCTCGCGAGGGTGAAGGACGGGTTGAGGGTAGGAAATGGGACAGAGAGGGTTGATGCAAAACACGATGTGGTAAAGAGGGAGAGGGAAAGGCGTCTGTGACCTTCCGCGGGTATCTGGACGCGTGCCGACGAATTGGATTCGATCCGCGTGGGTGCTATGGATAAGGTGAGCACCCGACCATCCTTCCACGCGCGCGCGCGCCTCTCTCGCTCGCCCTACGCTCAATAATGCTCCGATAGTTCTGAAGGCTTTAACATTAAAGCAGAAGAAGGAAGCTGCTCGCGTCGCCGTCGCTTCGCATCGCGCGTCGGCCGCCTGTAGAGAAAGCTCCAATCCGTCGATTTGCTTCATATCGATTTCCGACCTGATCGGCTCGTCGAGGCTGACTCATCGAGCCTTTGCGTGGAGAGAATTACAGGCGATGGCATAGAAATAAGAATCGTGCACGATTTTCATTTCTTTTAAAAGAAAAAAAAGAGCAGAAAAATCTGCACTGTAACAGTAATCTATATATGTAGATTATTTCTGTCATTATATCAATTCGCGATTAAACATAACGAATCTAATCAGGATGCTCTGCGATATGTGCGTGGCTAATCAATTCGAGGATAATTCCAGGATTTTCAGATAAAAATCCTGGTATTTCCAGATTGATTATTTTTTGTTAATTTACGCAATATGTTATATGTTTTCTATTCAAGTTAGAATTCTGTATGACATTTAAATTAAAATCCAAACAGCAATGTTATTGCTCCAAATACATTAAATAAATATTCAACACAAACGATAATTTCTCTGTTTTTTTCTGTTTCATAATAGTAGACATTAAATCCAAGTTTCTTATTAGTAACTTGCCTTTATTGCATCTGGGAATTGTGTATACTCTCAAACACAACTTTTCTTTTTAGTAACGTATATGAAACATTATCTTATAAAATTATTAATTTATTAACGCCTCATTAAATTATTAATCTGATTTTTAATGTCCGCTGTTGCTTTTAAAGCTTCATCTAAAGTCATTTTTTTCTTAATTCTTTTAAAACTTTATCTCATTTCTTTGATTTTTCAATATTATTCTTTCTCGATTTTCTTTCTCTTTTGTTATTACTTCTTTGTATCAGATACTCGCATTGTAAACAAAATGAATCATAGACTTTGTAATCACAAAGTTACTTGTATCTTTTTTATTTGTGATAATCCCATTATAAACAGCATAAAGAATGAAACAAAATTCCAAGTCAGTCCTAAAATTTCAGGGATTTTCAAAGATACAATAAATTCCAGGATAATTCCGGAATTCACGAATCATTCGAGGATCGTTGAATTAAAACGCCCTGTTAATTTACAAAATGAGATGTCGAGAGAAAGAGAGAGAGTTAAAGATATAATGATTAGATACTTCATTTTCTTATCTTTAATACACGTAATGAAAACTTTGCAATGTTTTAAAAAGTATATTAATGAAAAGAGCGATCTTGCTGAAGTATCTAAAAACTTATATTTCTTCTGTACACGAAAAGAATCGTTTTGCTGTGAAGTATCTAAAACTTTAGCCAAATACAAATTTGAAAATAGTTTTGTTTGGACCATCCACATAATTATGTAAGACGCTCAAATTGGTTGGTAGAATGCTAAAATTTTTTGCAGCACACTATAAGCAATGCTTAAACATTCTACATAATAAATTTGACAGTTAAAAATTATTTTAATATCTGTATCCAGATATTTTTTAAATAAATTTTTAGCTACTTTTCTTTTCAATTTTAATCTCGCAGAACTATTTTCCAGAAATTCTATATATGATGTACAACGAGCGCCCTTCGAAACTCCCCTATCAGGCACTATACAAACGAATTCATATCTAGACATAAATCTAGCTAGGTGGAAATGTCAAATATCAGGAAACGTGAATGTTATACAAACTGTATCTAGGTATACAAACTGCTTGTGCATCTAATAATGCTCTCTCGTAATAACGTTCCAAGCGTTTTGATGCATCACAATGAAACGCGTGGGAGCAACGCAAGAATCCTAGATGGAAATAACAGTGCAACATGGCTAATTGTGAGACACGTAGACGATTATTGTTCTTCGTTCGCTGCTCTATCTCTCTCATATTTCCTACGTCAGCTATTGCGAAATTTGCAATTAAAAATTAACGGAAGAGATCGGACGTGGGCGAATCGCTTCTATTGGTACGCGGCGAAAGGTCTTGCACGTTGAATTAGTAACGAATCTCATTGGAGAGTAGTAATGCAAAATTCATGACAGCTCGCTCGAATGCCTCTAAAGATGATTCCGGAAAATTATGTTATTTTATTATACAATATTATTTATATAGTTCATATATATCATGGATATGTAACTATTTTATTCAACACATTCTAAGAATGCGGAGGAGTCGCTAGTGGGACGACAAAATCCAGCTTTGTGACGAGTTGTTTTTACATTAATATTTCCCGTTAAAACGACCGAACTTGGAATTTTATTAACTATTGCACGTCACAGGAAACACCTACACGCATTATCCCTGCAGTATAAGTTAGAAAAGTAGTGCTTCAACGGTAGTATTTTTAGCGTATTTTCACTCATTGATTTTTTTTGTAATCGAGCATAAAGGAATATCGCAGAAAAGGGTCAGTCTCAAAAAGACATTAGATAATGGAATAAAAACCTAACATCATAAAAAGTGTACGATAAAAAATACAGCTTGCTTACTATCTTTTTTTGATCCCTGTGGATCAATGTAAAAGTACTTAATTATAATAGCCACACTGAGAAAAAAATTGTTCATTTATCTAAATTTAGTTGTCTTTATTTCTTTCGTCAAAGATTGTATGTATTTAAGTCAAATGTATGTACATTCTTCATCAAAAGAAACAAAGACGAACTAAATTAATTTAGTCGAATAAACAATTAATTTTTTTCCCAGTGTAGATAATCCATATTTTCGCATAAAGATATTTTTTATCATGAAGAATTCAGGACTAGATAGAAAACGAGACATTTCTTTTAATAATTACGACCTCATACCACCACGCTTGTGAGATAATTAATACACAATTGTAATATCTAGATAACTCGATATTCTCGTACGGAGATATTTTTTATCATAGAAAATTTAGGGTTTGACAAAACGAGATATTTCTCTTGATATATTATGCTCTCGTGATATGACACACAGTAATGTCAATAGATAATTCCATATATCCTCACGTGAAGATATTTTTTATCATGGGAAATTTAGGACTTGACAAAAAGCGAGATATTTCTCTTAACAATTACGCCCTCGTATGCTCGTAACGTATGATATATGTTCGCTATAGTGATACGGCACCATACCTCAATCGTGACCTTTCCGAAAATAACGTACTTCTATTCGCTATCACCTGCTATCCGATGTCAAGCCTGGGAATACCATTCTGTTCGTGTACTGATGAAAATCCTGGTGTTGTAGCGTGGGCGTAGCAAGCGCAACGCTATATATATGTAGGGATTGCGCGTATTGCGCAATTGCGACAGTTAAACCGAAGCGTTTGGTACAAATAGTGATTTCTGCGAAGCTCTTAATCCGAGTGCGTTTGTAAAAATGTCATTTTTGCAATTTCAAGGAGAACAATCGCCAACGATTGAAATTACTGCTCGAAGAGTAATATACACGAACGACAGCTAGAATTGTTCTCTTTGTGATGTCAGTTCCGTTTTAAATGACATTTCGCAGCTACTAATAGGTCAGTAGATATTTATAAGTTTGATTTTTTCCAGCGAAGGGCACGTCGCATCTAAAAATGGCGCTTTATTGAGTCGTAATTAGTTTAGGAAGCGAGCGAGTATTATTATAATTGACGCAACCAGCTCAAGAATTCCCATTTTCATTTTTAATAAGAAAAAAGTATTAAAAACTTCTCGATTTTTCTAGAAATAGACTTTTTATCATATAAACCAAGATTCTTGGAAAATCTTTTAACCGCGCGGGCGTATTCTTCCGTTCCAAAGTGATTTCTACAATAAGTGGCAAGTAGAATCCGACCGAAACTGAAAACAAACACTCATTACATGCCAGTTTCGACTGAAACCGTATAGCTCTTCTTCATAAATATTAATTTTAATATGTGTAATTATTGGTCAAAATTGACACATAACCGAAATTTTGGTTTTCGATTTCGGTTTTTGATTTTCGTGAAATTTAATTACTGTTTCAATAAATTATGATATTTATGAAGAAAAAGTATATGTGGGCATGTCTATGCATATGGCCTTTATAGGATTACTATTTTTTATTTTTGGTTTCAGTTCACTTTCGGCAAAAGTTTCAATCGGACTCTAGTGGCAAGGTATCAAAACAAATATCAGTTATCAATCGCGCATGAATGTTGACGTTAAATCGAAATAAATAGATCCATGATGTAATAAGAGAGGTATTCACGTGGAAGCGCAATAGGAGAGTGCATCTAAATGAATGCATCCACGTGAATACGCCCAATCAAATTTGGACCAAAGCCCAAATTTGATTGGGTGTATTCAGCGAATTCGATAGTTAATTCGAGCTCTCGCTGCTACTGCTGCATTCTTCTTGATCTAAAGGTCTGATTGGATGATTTAGAAAAATACACCGATAACAGCAAGCATTTACTCAACTGAGTCACACTGAATGTGCGCATTGGCTATTATGCACAATGTTACATCTGTTTTCTTACATCATGTGTAGGTCTATTGACTTTAAAATGAAGTCACGCGTAAACTGTTTACGATGCTGCAATCGGACATTCGTGTTGAATCTAACTAATCCTCATTCATTTTCACGAAGTTGCTACTTTCCCTCATTACCATTATAAAACGGCAAAGGCAGACGGTAGAAAAAAATTAAACCTAGTTAAATGGTAACGCTACTATCGCTTTAAAAAAACATATTATGTAAGATAAACGAGTTTTTACACAGACGAATAAACTAAATACAACCATAGAGTAAGACGTCCTTTTTGATTGAAAATAATAATTATTTTAATATTATATCAAATTCTTATTAAATATTTTCAATAATTAGATTGCAGTAAAAAATTACTTCGAATTAGACAAAGAATCTTTCTTGTACATTTGAATATTGATGCCGCAAGTCAAACTTCTCCGGCACGTCAGAGGTTTTCGAAACAATTAACATGCAAAAAATGACTTTTATAAACTAGTGTAATTAACACTTTCATAAATTCAGAGAGTTAACAATATCATCAGCATTAGTAGCTTAAATTTAAGAAACGAAGATTAAATACTTTCTCGTCAGAATTAACGTCAACCTTTATATTCAAATGATTAGATCTAATTCAAAGATCAAAATTAAAAATTTCTATTTGAATAACTATATAAAAGGGAAATAAAGAATCTCTCAGAAAGAAAAGTGGATTGTAAATTATTACTCTGTAATATTCTCCGAGGTATAATTTATTAGTGGTCTAAAATTATCGAGCCATTTCTGTCATCCAGGCTTATTTAAGTACTTTGTGATAAATTTCAATTATAGACATAATTATTTATTTAAACAAATTAGAATATTACCAAAATATCGTCACACGTCTCTCTGACGAGGTAGGATGTAAAATAAGTAGCAAAGATTTATTAATAGAACGTAAAGCGTAGCCCACGCTGTAGCTTTACGTCATGATAAAAATCACACGTCAATTCCGGGCTGAATCCCGGGATGAGCGTATACGTAAACGAAAGGAAAGTCGCGCGCGCGTCAGATTCACGTTGCAGGCGCCGATTACGACATGTACGATAGTGCGTACGGCGAGTTGACGTAAGCGATACCTGTCCGCTGATGACCTTAACAGGTGTGCACGTACGTAACAGACATGGCCATTATTCGCGATGCAGTTGGAAGTCGGAAGTCCCGGATCACTGCTGTTACCCAATCACGACTGTACGAACAGTACTTCGTACATTTTTGCACATTTCTCTCCAACAATCCTACGCTCCCATAGTATTACGGAAAACGCTACGTGGGCAGCCACACGCACGCGGTGTATACTGGTAATATACAAAATATAAAATATAAAAATATCATGCACACGAGATGCGAGAGAATGAGATACGAGATATAATATCGGCGAGACACGCGCGATAAGATAATAACCACAGGAAGTAACCAATTACAAAGTACACGTGACTAAAAGATAATACAGATGCGTGGTCGTGTTGCATAATACAGTAGTAGTAAAAGCTGTACACTTCTTTATTCACGTATTTCCCATGTTCGCGGTTCGATGTTCGCGAACGTTTTTCACATTTATGAGCTTAAAATTCATTTATCCACAGAGGGATTAACAAAAGTGATGAAACAACAGATGTTTCTGACGCTTTCATTTTTAATTATCTTAATAATTAGCTATAGTCTTGTTCTAAATTAGAATTTCTTTTAAAAGGAATATGAAATATGAAGAGATTTTTATATCCTCTTTATATTTTTATACTCTTTTTTTTGTATTTAATAATATTTCTGTGTATTAATTCTGTATAAGCTTCTGTATTTTTGCTTCGTTATTTGCAAATTTCTGCGATGTTTGCATATTTTAATTTTTGCAGAGCGTAACTCCTACGATTACTGGAGATTTTATTGCATTATATTATTTATTTTACGTTTGCAAAACTGATCAAATATTGATTGAAATTTTATAAATATCGTTGTATCTCGATTAATTGGGATTTTCAATAAAATAATCTCGATCATAACTTTTCCATTACATATTCGATATGTCTGTCCGCATACACTGTATTTGGCTCAGAAGACTGTCTAATTTTGACTTTTATTTGTTTGACACGCGACTCCCGGCATCGCGTATTAAATTCAGCGATCGTGCAATATTCAATCTTCTAACAACAATTATTCAATTTCTGTTGACTCACTTATTTACGTAGTCGAAATTAAATTAATTACGTTGCAAAATTAATTTCTTCGTCACCAAACCCGACGCCCAGACGACGTTAATAAGATTAGCCGAGAAGTTGTTATCGTGGCTGGCCGTGCGTCGACGTCATTTATCGTAGTGAATAGATAGCGCATAGAGATATCTACATAGGCAAGGTCGGTGGAAGCTATAACTGGTTTTCATAATTTATTACGATTCCTTTGTGTCCCCCGCGCTCGCGGACCGTCGTTTTCCATTCATCCCGCCGGAGGAAACGTAATGTAACGAGAAATTATTGGCCTACGACACGCGCGCGAGCTAGGTGAGCTTAGGTGAGATAGTAGTATTTCTACTCGCGAGTCCATTCAGACGCGTTTCCGTCGACCCAATCTACCGTTACATTCTATGAATCGGAAACGTCGACGATAAGGCACGTTTATGTGGTTTTCTTTTATTGACTCGTGTCTCACGGGAGCGCCTCATTGAATTATCGATCCGACGACACTGCGAGCGGACGAACGCGACGAAAACGATATTGACGTATCCTCGTAGAAATACGTATTGGTGACAACGTGACGGTATCCGCGAGGATTCATTTCACGGGCGATTTGCTCGATCCTTCACGTCCGTCCGGATCTTCCGCGTCACGCGCGGAGACGTACGTATTTTTAAACGATGATCTCAGTGCGCCAACCAACGCCGCTGTCGTTTAATCGCGCGATAACTGACCCGCCGCAACACGCTACCGTAACGAAGAACAGTCGGCTGCAGATAACTTGCTACGCCGCTGAGGTCGTTCAAGTACGGAACGGAAATCGAATAATTGAAACGTATCATGAAACCAGATAGAGGGACAGGGGGATCCGCAAGATTGATTTAACGAGAGCTTGCCTTGCCGAGAAAATTAATCTCCAAGTTGTAGAAATTAAATTTATATCGACCTCACACAGGAACTAATAGCTTAAGAAAATTACTCGAAAAATTATGAAAATTGATTTGACTTCTTCGAATTCTTCGATAAAACGATTTAATGACTTATACCGTGTTGAATTCTATTTTTGGACAATCTAAATGTTGTGAACTATGATAGAACGTTCTCAGTCTTTTTTTCATCTTTTTGAAATGTATATATTACCATTATATTATTGAACGTAATAAGAGTAAAAATTGTCTGCATTTGTAGTACGATATGTAAATTGTTTAAAAATCTGTCTGGTTATTTAAATGTAGCTTCCTTTACTCTCCAATACTTGATTTAACACTTGGATATAAAAATACAGATATATGCAGACGTTTCATTTTTTATAATCTATCGCAGTTATTTCTAACAATTTTACAGAACATTTTCGTAATAAATTATTACTTTCAATTATCACTTTTAATTTCATTGGATATAAATATGTAAATTATTTTTTACCTGAAAAAAAGTACAGGTGTAAATAATTAATAGCAGCATGTCGAAATTCAGTGTAATTTTTAACGGCATGCTTTTAACATGAGGTCTGTATTTGGAGCTCCAGACGAATTGTTCGAGGAAGCGAAACATCCGCAGGAAACGTTTCAATTGCTTCTGCCTGAGTCAAAACCGTTCTGAAGTTTCAACGTTTTCACGAGCCCGAAATTGCGAGTGTGCATAATTTTGTTAATTTAGTCTAACGATATAAAAAAAATACGTGGAATAATTTCTTTTTCGCATTAAAATTTATTAAAAATAGTAACAAATTAAAAAAAGAGAAACAAAGGCGGCATTCCTAGAATCACGTCACTCCTTGCTATTTTTAAATAATTAAATTTCCTAATTGAATGATATATTTCACAACGCCGATAAAAGTAATTTTGTTAAATTCTTTTCATCTGGAAATATTATTTTATTGCAGCAGATTTCATTAACCGCGTAAGTCATTTGAGATACAATTATATGGTTTTTGAGTTTCGCAAATCGCTTTGTTATAAAAACGAGCGCAAGGTTGAATCTATTTCATTGCAGTTTTTTATGGCCTAAAATTATATGCCTTGGTTAGAAATTAAATCTTTTTTTCCATAACGTGAACAAAGCCTGGAAAAAGACGGAGCGCGTCGATGGCGATTCGCGATATCTATTTTTGCTCATGAGTTGCCGTAGTGGAAAACAAGGTCGTTAACCCGGGCTACGAGTACCAAGTGGATCGATATAATCCGTGCAAGAAAATGAATTCATCATGCACGAGGGAAGCCTTCGTATAGTTTCCTTTTTGACGGAGTGCCTAGGATTATTTTATCGATTCCTTTTTTCATCTCCATTGATTTCAATTATAGACATACTTTTTCTTCACTTGTGTGATGTACAAACATGTAATTTTAAGATAATTCGAATAATTTCGTCGAACATTATGTGGACATATTCTGAGTTGTGATTAAAATAATTTAGTGCCGCTCGTGATTTTCAAACCAAATAAATAGAAAATAAAAGAAAATGTTATTTTTCTATTTTCCATTTACAATTTATCGAATATTAAATATATAATAATTATATAATAATTTCTCAAATAAAGATTGAATTAAATTTATTTAGAAAAAGCTACATGGAAAATATGAAATATATTGATTATACAATTCGACTTTTCAGCTCCTTTCTCATAAGAATGATCTTTTCAAATTAAATGTCATTACATGCATATTTCATAATTTTTTAATTTTTCCATACATCTCACATACATCAATCATTTACTTTAACGCACGACTTGAAAGTGTGAAATATTTTTGCGAGAAACCTCATCTCCCGTTTTAGAAGCAGAGGTTGAATTCACGAAAATTCGTCACAGCCGCCAGTGCATCGGCGAGAGAAAAATGATTATCGTGCTCGCAGCAGTGCGTTTTCGCAGCCAGATGCGACGTCGAACGCACACGCACACGCACACGCGCCGGAAGCGGCCCTAAGCCTCCACCACAAGCGCGTGCACGTGCGTGAGCGCGTTCGCGTTGCGCGCCGCGTGCGAGGGTGTGCGTACGTGTGCGTAACACCACTACGAAAGGCGGCCCCAGGTTGACAGGAAATGGTTCGAGATAAGATAATGAGGCCCCCCCCTCGCCTCCCCACCGCATCCGGCAGCTTTCTTTGCAGCGCCGGCTCTCGTACACGTTATAAAAGGCTTCTTTATGCGCCACTTAGAGGGACAGGTACGATTCATAGCATTAAACGCGTAGGACTTTCGACGCAGACTGCGACCTTGTACGAAGGAAACAGAATTAAAGAGATAAAAAAAAAAGAGAATCAAAAATCGATGATTTTGGAAAAAGATCTTCGGCTCGTCTAAAGAAAACAGTTTAGGGGATAAACGATTATAGTTATTTCACGTATAGTATTTTTTTTCTCTAGAAAACTCAAGAGTTTTTACATCTTCTCGTCTGATTTTATTATTATTATTATATTTATAAAGTCAAGCTTCATTTTCTTAGAGCATCTTCACGGTGCGCTTTAAATAAGATTTTATTCCCCACCAAAATAGCCAAACAACAGGATCGTTACGTGTAAAAAATTTATCGTACTCTACTACCTGTATTTCTGTACACGAGATTTATGTCACAATCAGAGAGATTAATTCGAGAATTGCTACCAATGCCGCTTTGCATTGAACGTTTCGCATTAAAGATGCTATTATTTTTCATGACGACAGATAATAACCGCCGTTTGTTGAGATTCGTTAGCGCTGCCGTGACTAACCGCATCCTGTTGTGTCGGTGATAATGAGAAAGAGATGGATATATAATCCATCGCGCGAGATTCTCCGTCGGATTCCATCATTCGTTCTACAAACAGGTACATAGGTATGTCGAGGACGATCGTCTTGCGGTCATCGATCATTGCTCCGACTCACGCTGGCGGAAATCCTGATTTAATCACCGCTTTATGTGAAGTGTATTATACGTGCGATTAGCCACTGCTGAAACTTCTCAATCACATTTTTCGCTCTGACGTAAATATATCCTTTTATTTCCGATAATATTGCGCGAAACGGCCCGCTTGATACGGTTACGCTTGTGGTGGAATAAATGTAGGATATTAAATTGCATACGATATTTACACAAAGGGGTGAAAGGGAGACGGTATTGTGTTTACGATAATACGTCGGTTGATCGAATTGCCGCAGTAGATTGCAGTGCGTTCGAAACAAAATAACCAATTGTGTTTATGCGAAAGTACTGCGTTTCTGGAAATGTATAAATAAACATTGTTCATTGATGCTTGAAAAGATACTGCGTAATATCTCTCATAAAAGATACATTTTAAATATAAATTTTCTTTTTCTTTGTGTTGCATTCTGAATAATCATATTTTTATCGTTACATCTACTAATGTATAACGTTTTATTCGAAACATCATTTCATTTCATTTTATTAAAAAAATACAAATTTCTACGAATTCAGAGATACACGCTTTTGCCTTTCGATTTAGTAAGTAAATATATCATTTTCCAGGAAACGACAAATGTACATGTATATCAGATAATATGCAATTAACTGATAATAGCGATAATGGGCAACGTCCAAATATAGACAAACAATTACGGTAATAACCGTAATCGATGCTCTCTGTTAACAATATCCCGAGCAAAGACCCCGCAATCTCGGCAATCTGAAAAATTCAGCCCTAATTGAAATAATGCATGGTCAATCATCGGGGCAATCAAGCCGCTTGTCCATTCAGATGATAAAACATTCAAATCCGTGGGTGGGTCCGGATGCTTTTTTTCCCCGTTTTTCTTTTTTCGTTTTTGTCTTCTCCTACGCTCCGACCGACGTCCGTAGGATTCTGTCTGAATATGGGCGCCCGCCTATTTCTCTCTCAATGACTCTCGAAACTGGTGCGCCCACATTCCTAAAGCACGCACGTCCCACGACGTAAACTCTCCCGCGCCCGCGCCCGCGCCAGTTTACCATCTATAGCCGTAAAACTGCCCATCAGTGTTTTGCTCTGGTTCCCCTACACGTTCCGCTCTTCTTGCACGATTCCGTCGATCGAAGAAAGGGAAAGAGTTCGAAAGAACTTAAGGAGGTTGTAAGGCAAATGCAATATGTTAGGAACTACTTGAAAAAATTACAGACTATTCTAAATTTCATTTAATAATAATACAAAAAAAATAGAAACAATTGACCATCTGGATCAAATTTATTTAAATAAGTAGTAATATTTTTTTAATTTGTACTCTTATATAAATATATGAAAATGTATTATAAAATAATGATAAAAGTCTCAATTTTTTTATATAAATACTCTAGGAATTCAACAATATTTTTGTAAAGTTATCTTGAGATGCAGACATTAATTGTTCAGTAAATAAATAAAATTTGTTATTTGTTATAAACTAATGATGAATCTCAATGAAACTTTGCATAAGTCATGTTTAGTACTTAATATATTTATATAAAAACATTTAGATTTTTCTTATTATTTTAACAATTTTTGTTTATAACAATAAAACTAATAACAAATAAAATAAATAACCTATAAAAATGTGTTGCTCAATAAAACCAGAATGCTATGAACACAACTTTCACATGTATGTAGTTTGTTTAAAGCGAAAATATTAATATATGTGTTTTATGCCCTTACAACCTCCTTAAATTCATCGGAATTATCCAAGTAGCTCATTCACCATCAAAATTCGTTTATCTTTTTGCACGGACGCACAGCTAATAGATAAAACAAATACCGTTCATTTGTTTTAATTAAAAAAAATATTTTGCAAAATTCAGCAAACCGTAGCATGATGTAATCACTGGCAGAACTGCACTGACGTAAAAATAATATGTAAACAAAAATTAATCGAAATATATAATATATAGAATGTTTTTCTATCGTTTACGGAGATTCTTCAAGAAGAATAATACCATCAGAATTGCGTCAAACTCGATCAAATTAACGATGGATATATATATATTACTATATAATCAAATTTACAATTTATTTTTAAATTTGTTTTTTTTTAATTATACTATTAGCAAGAGATTTTTATCGAGATTACTTTTCTCTAGATTTTTATAAGTACTTTTAGAGCTTCTCGTTTTTTTCCAACCGGAAATTTTACATTTAATTGCAGTCACTTTATGGAAAAACTCGCTCTCTAACATAATTTAGTCAAACATTTTGGAATATGTGTTACTCGCAAGTTTTTATTTTCCGAAAAATATGTTTTTCATTATCATCTATATTCTATTTTTATCTCTTTCCTGTATTGACTGAAACAGAGATCTTTCCACATATGTCGCTATATGAAAACAGGTTTTCAACATTTTCTTAACAAGATCTTCTCTATATTCAGAATGTGAATGAATCGATTGTTTTTCCTTCTCCTGAAGCGATGTCTTGACAGTTTCGACTCGTTAATGACACAATCGGGTATGTAACTCGAGGAAAACGTCCCGTATAATGCGAGGCATATCCGCTGTCGGCATTGGCTGCGGAAATGCAGTGAGGACTTCTCAGAATACATGATATAAAACAACCACGGGCAGAGTTCCGAGAAGGTGCGCCATGCTCGCGACCCTTTCAGGGTGTCCCGTGAAAACGAATGCCAGGCGTGAGAAGATCTGGTCGCACAAATATCACAGGTAACAATAGGACGAAGTAAGAAGGAGGGAGAGTTGGAATTGCATCAACATATTGAGGGCCAGGCCAAAAGGGTCGCGTAGAGCCACTTAATTTATTTGGTTCACAAGATCTCGCATTGTCCACGAAAACTCCGTAAATATCTGTTACTTTCTGGGACTTCCTTTCGCGCTCACAATAAGATGAATAACTTATGGGAAGGTCGACAGGAAGGAACTTGCAGTGACAATTAAACGAAGCGATGTTTAACAATGAAAACACGTAGGTAAGGTTTCATCAAGCGTAACCCATTCACTAAATAATGTAGAGCTCACGATGTGAAGGAAAAAGTGTAACATTCCCGTGGATGCGCAGCAAATGGCATATTACATCTATATCGGGGCTTCTAAGATTTTAAACTAATTTTCTGATTGGTCATCGATTACCCACCTCGGGAACGAAACACCTTGTATTCTTACATGACGATAGGACCCACGATAGGTGGGCAAACCAAAGTAAAGTAATCGATGAGGGGGCGAATAGGAGGGCGGATGAGAGGGAGAAAGCTGTATAGAAAGGCCACGCTTCCCGCGCCCACGCGGGAACCTGCATCCTTGTCGTCCATCTCTCGGTCGGTCTCCGCGTATAGAATCTTATTATTCCTCACATATAGCCGGGGTTAGACCTTGGGAAGGAAGGATCGTGCCGAATCGGCGTTAATGGAAAAAGTAGGGTCAACGGGTGGTGGCCCCTCAGCATCGATTTGTCCGGTCGCACCGGACTGCACTCGAGCACTCGTTGCAATTCGAACGCGGAACGAGATGTAGCTCCGCTTACAAACGAGTTCGTGCCACTCTTGTTGCGAAATTAAAAAGTTTGGATTTCGCTTTACGTAATACAGAACGAGAACGGCGGGTAGGTTTCGCGAGTTCTATACAATCGCAAGAACTTACTCGCTGCGTTAGTTTATACAAAGCGATCGTGTTCGTTGTAACAAGAGTAGCGAGATTGTTAAGGGGTTATTTATCGAAGAACTAAAATATTATTTTAACGGGCTAAAACGCTAATGGTAACTCGCAATTAAATTTTCGCCAAGCGTATATATATGTATCATAAAGTTGAGCCTATTTAACTTTTACGATATTCTAGAGGAAATTTACTTATGTAATTTACAAATTAATTGCCCGAGAGACCTAAATACACGTTTCCGATTCGACACAGAGGCCGCGTAATAATTCGATAAAATAAAGTATGCTCCGCGAGATATTGGTCAAGGCCGTGCCTCACTTCGGGGAGGACAGGATTCCTCTCCGGAGCGAGGATACAAAACCGTGATGACATCATGAATTGATCGATCGTTATTTGTAAACCGACATACGCTGGTGATAAATAGTATTATTGTTCTCCATTGGAACTTGATCTGCCGCACGTGTACACAAGAGGTGGATCGAATCGTTTACCCGGTATTATCACGTGAGATAATTGGCCTTCTGTGTCATGTATACTTTTTGATATACCATTAAATAATTGAACGTGGAATCTATTGACTGAAGAGAGCGCGTGCCGTTTACAATGCAGCTGTATCAATCGTGTAACACGCGTGCCATCAGCTGTAAGGAATTTTCTTTCGACACTTTGATGCTGCTAGAAGCGATTCGTACACGAAACACAGCAGCACATCTACAAGATCGATTTGAGAATATCTGCAAGTTTAATACTTCCAACAGTAAAGTATCCGACTGGATTATTACAACTGCGAGAAGAGAAAAGCAGTGTATTCTGTGAAAGATAATTTTTCCTCGTTCACAAGAAGCCGGTACGTGAGAAAGAAAGTGGCATTGAGGGGGACTATAAATGATATTTATAAAAAGAAAAATGGCGATAAAAATTTTATAAAAAGTACCTTCTCCATGCCTTATCTAAATGGAAAAATATCAATTGAAAAGACAGAGCTGCATGCATATATTTGCGAACCTTGTTTCTGAGACACTTATCTTATTTGCATCAAATAGTTGCAAATCTCGTTGCGTTTCTTTTACATTGAGAAGCAAGCAAGAATAAGTGAAAATTTTTAACGTGCGATTCTTGAATTTTATAATAAAATTTTCATGGTAAAATCTCTCTCTCTCTCTCTTGTTTAGCTAAACTTTTAATTCGATCTCTTGTCGAAAAACAACTTCGAGAGAGATTGGCGTGTAACGTAACACCTCGTAGTTCTCCACAAGTTGTTTATTTTTTTCCTCAGTATATTTACCTGCGATAAAACTGAGATGTATTACAAATCCGATATTGTTTGCCGAGTAATATCGATCTCGAAGGCATAAGAGGAATTTCAATAGCCGCGCGTAGGATGAACCGGGCGACCGGAAATAACGCGGTTTCACTTGCCGCTTGTATAACCGGCAGTTATCGCATGAAAGTCTTGCTCCTTGGATCGTGCTCCTCATCGTATTATAACACAATCGTTCATTGAGACGCGACTACAGTGATTCGCACGTTTTGCTCTTCTTTTTTCTCTTTTTCGCAATGAATAGTCTTCTTATTTTTTTTCCTTCCGTCTTGCTTGAGTCTGATCTGAAACTTTCAGCGTTTCAGCTCACTCCAATGATAACGTTAGTAATATTAGTAAGGATAATAATAATTAAAGTAACTTTATACGTTTCATTTCACTTTGTAGAAATTTCTTTTCCATTTTCAACATTTGTTTTCCTTAATTCATTTAATCAAAGGTAATTATAAAATTAAATTTACTTTGTCAAGACTTTGGAGGGATTAAGGTTTAATTCATTTTAGGAATGATATCCTTAGGGTCTTTAGAGAGCTGCGATTAACTTTTTGATCCGTGAAATTACGTAAATGTTAAGAAACAATGCTTTGTAAAATAAAAGCTCGCTTCATCAAGGACTGACCCTTTGATTACTGGAGCTTAGGCGCGTAAACCGGCATAAATTGCCGATTACCGTTGCAAACGACCACTTCCGTCGATGAAAGTAATTAAGCCCTGGCACGGCGTGGGCCGCATGACGGCATGGCGATAATTCTTGGTGAAGCTCCTCTCGCTCTCTTAGCTCATTACGTAAATCGCCGCATAGTAACTCTCCCTGCGAGCAAACGAGCGATGTTACACAAACGCGGCGGGATCCTCAATTTCCGTCGTATCGCAATAATTCGCCGGCATTCCGCTGTGGCTTCTCCAACCGCGATGAACGAGTTTCTTGTGGCCGTACAAAGGTCGATTCATTGGGAAATCAGTTGTACCGAGTGTTCCACAAGTGAAAGACTCTAAAAGAACGAGAAAACCGTAAAAAATCTCTAATATATTGTGCTTGAAATTATTTTTGAGAATCGCTCGAGATAGCTCGTCTCTTCTGTTTTTTCATTGTCAAAAACTTATTTCAGATTTGCCGAAGGAATAATTGCGAATAATTACGTCGCGTTATTTATGAAATATCTTGTATTGCGAATGGCATGAATTACAAAAGAGTCTCAATTTATTGTATCCGATAACTTCGCTTTATTTAGACTCGATATCCGAGAGCTCCGAATTCCGATACTTGTGCAGAACCTTTTGGAGCAATTCCTTTTAAAGAATCGGCACGCGACTTAACGAGTCCGCTTGTAATGTTACACAACGAATTTCCCTAATACGATCAACGTGAAAACAGGCCGTTGGGCAAACTGTTTTCGCGAACATTGATAGAATATTGGCTTCACCTTTGTTAGAGAAACTCTTGCTCACTTATAAATTTAATTTAACTGCAACCCGGTATTCTCTTTGTTTTTATTTTTCAAAACAAATAAAACCGTGTTGGCGTGATATTTGTAGAAAAAAAATTGCTTTCAAGAGTTATTCAACGTTTACGTTTCTCTCCGCGTAAATTGTTGCACAATACAAAACAATGAAAAAGTAGTTGAAGTTTAAAAGTTAAAAAACACGAAAGTTATATATTTAATTTTCCCTTCTTACGTTACTGATATTTACGAGAAATATTTCTCAAGTGAAATTACATCTCCTACTCATTTAGAAAACCAAAATTTTTGTTATTAAAAACACAAATGCAAAAAAGAGATTTTAGATTTTTCCACAATATAAAGCCTATTTTTTTAAATATAAAATCTCTTTGCTCGAAATATTTTATTCGTTTTATCATGTCATGCGAACATATCTCATATCTGTGAGAGTACTCTTTCGCTTTTATATGAACGAGTGTCGTTCTGCTGCTAAACAAATTAATATTGGATGGATATATTATCAGCGATAATATGTTATCAGTCGACTTTAATGATATCGTGAAAAACATTTAATTTTTGCTCTAATTAACATTCCATTGAAAATTACGATATTAATGAATTTTCAATCGCAAATTAAATAACGAGAATAAAGAGTATGGAATGTACAATTTTCGATGAAATTCTCCTTTTACGTTCAAAAGAATATTTTAAAAAATGATAACATATAACGACAGATAAATATATTTCTGGGAAATATCCGCAATCTTGATAATCTCGAGATAAGAGTACTCGCATGAATCAAAACATGACTGGAATCCTTCCATTCTTGACACTTTTATCTGCCGTATCAGACCTGCAGTATTACACGAAAAGAACGATAAGCGATCTCTCTTTGCGAGGAACGTTGCTGAGTTCGACGAACGTCGACCGCACTAATTGGCGTAATTAATTGCAAACTTGATCGCGATGAAAGTAAGTGCTTACGTAAAAGCGAATTGTCGAGATGCGCCTTTGTGACTGACGACGAGCGAGAGTTCGCAAAAGACGATAAAGATCGATTACTTCACGCGAAATAGCGACAGTGAAATAATATTTAACGATCTTAAATGAGGCGAGACCGTGCAGTTTTCACCGGATTTTTGTTTTATATATTAGTCGAACAAAATTTGGAATCGGACAGCCACGTTTAGCGCTAAATTTAGGGAGCGATGGCGGCTAAGTTTGGTTAACGTATTAACGTATTCGCGGTATACAATTATCTCTCCTCGTGTTGCAGCGATAGTAATTTAGCGTTAGAATTTTTACGTTTAATAAAATATCGCGAGAGAGAATCTAAAGCGGCGTGGACGAAGCGAGTTGTTCTTATTTTTAATCGCACTTCACATTTCTTAGCATGCGTCATCCGCGGGATAAATTTGCTCGACATGGTATCGATTTCTAATAGACGTCTGAAGCTCGTTTATTAGACATAGGCTCTTTATAGCTTGATTTGCGTAGTATGGCACCTACAAAGAGTGACATTTTATCGATCTTCGAAACGAAAACGTATTCCTATCTACCTACGATTTCATCTATTTATTATAAGCTTTTATTCTATCATAGAATTTTTCATCGCGACACTTAAATCCGCTTTATTATCGTACGTTTAAGGGAGAATCAGAATACTACTTTCTTAAATAATCTCACCATGTTCTTGCTAATTAAAATTTATCGTACACACGACAGATATCTTCAATATCGACGGTCACAATCTCTAGATGGAGCCTACAAATGGAGACCGTTGTAACTCCCGCACAAATCAACCATTGTGAAGTTATCGATGCTACTCGTTGGTACCAAAATTCCCTGCAAAGTATCGATTTAGAATTTTATTGAAATAATAATTTAAGACAATTAATTTAAGATATCAATTTAAATCAATTTTATCAGTATGTTTAATATAACCGAGAGAAATAACGATTTTGAACTTTCTCTATTAATTTTCATTTTCTACAAATGCATAATAGCAATGTAAAATTCTTTTCTCAAATTTTATAAATTATAAAAATCTTTATTCTTTCTCTTTAAAAGAATAAGTGTTAAAATCAAAATTTAAAGATTAAAATAGTTTATTCGAGTATAAATAAATAGCGCTCATCTGTATAATGTAAGAATAATAAATTATTACGAAATTGCCGCAATCTAAAATTATGTAATAATGAATATACAATCAAGTTTCCCGATATTTTCAGAAAGTACGAAGAATTAGAGAAACGGACAAAACTGTTCGTTTTGTGAAAATGTTTATTTCATAGGATTATAACAGTCAGTTAGGACAATATACGAAGTATTAAGCGCGTTTATCTATTGTCTATAAACAACGAGTTCCTATTTCGGAGTATAAAGTAATATCTCGTTATGCTTTGTACTCCATACCGCCTTTCTGTCTACTCTGCGAGTCTCTAAAGTTTATTCCTTTAAAAAATCACAACGAAGTAGACGTTGACGAAACCTTACGAGCGCAATGCGAATTAGCAAAGTAGATTCGGTCAAAGTGCTTTTCGTCAAAATCAAGCTCGAAGATCTAGTCGCTAAAATTCAAAATAGGAAACGTATAGTTGACAAGAAGATATCCGCAAAGACAGAATGTCAACAATGAAAATGTTTAACGAATTCATACCTGGCTAGTATGTGATTTTTAACACTTTGCGATCCGAGTGTTTATTATATTATCGCATCATCTGACTATCGGCTGAAATAAATTAATTGTAAGTACGATTATAATACGAACTGAACCACGTATTTTTTTACCGTAAACACTTGCGGCATAAAAGCACCAATTAAAGTACTTTTGTTTTTAATTTTTATCTATGACACCTGCGTGCAATAAAATAATTGTATGTATTTGCCAATAAGACTGATATTTTAGGGCCATGGCACACAAAAAAATTTACACAGTAAATTATACGTAGTAAGGAAATCAACATGTTTGATTTGTTATCGCTTATGCTATTATCTTATGGTATCTACTGTCATTGGCCAATTTGCTTACTGCTTATGTTTTACTGCTCAAGTTTTTTGTGCCATGACTATTATGTGATGGCATTGTGCCATCGGCGGACCGCAAAGGGTTAATCTACAACGAAGCATGATATCAACGAGGAGCTTTACCGTCATGACTCGCTCTGAAGACTGAAAGCTCACGAATACCTAAATCAACTTCGTGGCACTCAGATTGTACAGTTTGAATTCTACTTCGCGATAGTCTCTTCAACGTGCAATCAAGGTTTGTTCGGGGCACTTCTGGGCCTCTTCGGAGTGGCGTATTTAACACACAAGAATCCGAAAATGATCAACACAGCAACGATAGTCACTCCGATGCCCAGCCAAAATTCCCCTCGCACGTTTAACTTATCGAGAGCGATCTCACGAAGAGCCAACGCACCGTCGGGTGGCTCGCACGCTGCCTGGATGATGATGTCCTGTCGTTGGATCTGCTTGGGCTTGCAATTGGCCAGCTTTCCCACACTTTCGCTCTTGTGTAGACGCGGTAACAACAGTGACATCGACCACTGCATTGGGCTGATTTGCTGATACCACGACGGCAGATTGTCCAGGTGCAGAGTCACCCCACCGGCCAGGGTCATCTCGCCCAACACTATTCCGGCAAACAACGCCGCCAGATAGGTCCACTTACACACGTGTGCGAAAAACGTGCAGATGAGATGCTGCATTATCAAATACAGTAAACCGATGGCGAGGTAATTCCACATTGATATTAGGTTCTCGTCCGGTACAAGATGTAATCCCGACATCGCAAATGCTGGCGCTAGATATATCAGGTAGACCACACACCAAGACGGCACGCTGCAGATGAGCTGGAAATGAAATGCATTTCCTTTATACCTTTCGCTATGATAAAATTCGAGATTTTAATGAATTTAGGCTTACCTCCGCGAGAATGTACATGAATCGACCATAGAGCCCGTCTCTGATGTCCCTTTCCACGTTCGGTCTGCTATTGGCCACGTCGCACATCGCCAGGAGGCTCAGCGGCCAGAAAAAGATACCCAAACTAGCGTAATGATAGCCTATTCTGTCTCGCAAATATAGATTTGATTCGCTGGCGATATCCCAGAATATTGCACCGAGTAAAACACTGAGCGACGCGGAAATGACGATCTTCCGTAGCAGTCTTGTTAACGTCCACGGTTGACTGTAGATGAGCGTTCGTAACAATAGCGCGTACAGTTGTACAAATATATTGGGTCCGGGCATCGAAGGCGGAAGTGCGCCGGGTGGACCAGGGTCGCTGATAGGAGGTAGCCTCGTTCTAGCTAGCTCCGCTAGATGATCTATCCTCTGCGAGGACTCCAGCATCGCTTCCGCCGACAGGTCGTCCAGCGTTACTAAATCAACTAGAAAAGAGAGAGAATTCTTATCCATATTATTTGTCATAAAAAAATTATAAGTTTGTAAGACAATTTTGTCACGTACGATAGTAATCGGACGGATTCTTGAACGGCGGGCAGGGAAACTCGGCGAGGGCGAAATATGGCAGCATGTCTCTTCTAGGTCCGGAGTACATGACTCGTCCGCCGGACGTGAGCGCGACTCTCGATACCATCGTCAAGATCTCGTAAGTTGGTGGGTGTAGGGTCAAAACAACGAGACGTTGACCGCGGCTGGCCCACTGTCTCAGGTACTCGACCAGGAAGAAGGCATCGAAGATATCCAGACCGTGCGTGGGTTTGTCTAGAGCGAGGATGTGCGAGTCTTGAAGCAACCGGCAGGCGAGGGCTAGTCGTCGAGCCTCGGAGGTCGTCAAGGTGTTCACTAGGCAGTGTTTGGTCGCCTCCAAGCCGAGCTCTTGCAGAATAGCCTCAGCCTCGAGTGTGGTGGTATTACGGCCACCTCTCAGTAACATGTAAAAGCTGAGGGTCTGCTGAGCAGTCAGCCCGGGGCTAAGACCATTCTCCGTGGGTAGATAGGCGACGCGAGATCTATTTTGGTTACAATATTAATAATTGAATCGATCTCGTTCCGGAAAAGGCATTTATTATAAAAATGCTTCAGATATCCGAGAGCAAATTATTAAAAATAATCTATTTGACTATATGCGAATATCCGGATCACCCAGATAACTCGGATTGGTATAAAGAGAAAAATGGAATTTAAGTAAAAAGTCCACTGAGAGAAAAGATTTTGTTATAGGAACAAATCAACGGAAAGCAAATGTGATATTTGTTAAAAAAAACAATCGATTTGTTACGATTGCAAATTAATTCGTCAATGTAACAAATAATCTAAAATAGTATCGCTAGCAAATAAGAGGCTCATATATATGGGGCATTCTTTCTCAAATCAGCCACCCGCCTGCGCATTTTATTTTTAAAGATAAAATTTTTTTCGAAGCGTCAAAATTTCCGCCTAAACCTCAATTTTTTGATGCCGTATGGTGTTTTTTATTTCCTTCTTATGGGTGTGGCCATACGTTAAAAATAATGCTCAGATTTACCAAAATACTTGGAAAATGCAAAAATAACGTTTAGAGAGCTTTTTTTTTAATGATTTAATTAGGATAAAAGATACTCGCGACCTAGATATGTCTTTTAAAAGTTCATGACATCAGCTAAGATCACGTACACCCTCGACTTTAGCTTTACCCGATGTTATTGTCGCGGCTTATTCGTCGCCGGTTGCTGGGGTCACGGGGGTACTCGAGGGCCTCGTACGCAACACTGAGCATTATTTTTAACGTATGGTCACACCCATAAGGAAATAAAAAACACCATACGGCATCAAAAAATTGAGGTTTAGGCGGAAATTTTGACGCTTCGAAAAAAATTTTATCTTTAAAAATAAAATGCGCAGGGGGGTGGCTGATTTGAGAAAGAATGCCCCATATATAAAAGTCGTAGACGGTTGCAGGGTCTCAAATCGTAAGAAATTAATTAATTCTACTCAAGTATTCTCCCTATATTTGACTGTGCTTAGTCGGTTTCCTACAACTTAAGACTCCACGATCATCTATGAATTCTATGTAAACGAGCTAAAGTCTATCCAAAAGATAGGTTAGATTCTATATAGTTTGTTTCTGTTACTAATAATTGGTTGGTATAGCAGACTAGCAGCAATCACAACTAACATAATTTGTTGTTACATATTTGCCGATCACCGGTTAAAGGTACTCTGGTGGCTTGCTAATTTAACAAAATCCTTTCTCTCAGTGTCCAATGAAAATTAAATGATAATTTTTTATGCATGCAATATCTTTTAAAATGTATGATGTAACTAAAGATTGTTCAAGTAGTACGAAGAGAAGTTGCAATCCTCGGAAATTAAACATGAAGCAATAATTAAGTTGGCAATTGAAGCGATAATTGAATAATGAGTAGTGCTCGTTATTCACCTTATTATTCGACTCTATTTGTAAATTTGTATGTTAATGCATTCGCTAGTTACAGTCTGTTTCGCTAATATCGGTTACCGTTAGCCGTAGTTAATTAAATGTTTCTTTTCTGTTTGGATCATAGCCGATGCTATGATCTAGAAAGGAACAAAAAATCAGTCAACACTAAGTTGGAGCTGACTCACGTTAAACCAACCATGGATCTCTCATTTAACTATAATCCTTACATTTATGACTATGTCCACTAATGTGGATTAATTTTAATTTTGATTCAACTTATACTCTCTATTTTTTTCTAATTTTTAGAACTAGATGAATAGTAAATTAAAGTTAATCTATATTAGTCAAACATTAATCGTTTCCATTTTATACAAGCTTATTATATATGTAATTTCGAGTTTAACCGAATATCGATAACAAAGAATAACCGCAACATTATTTTAATCGAGAAATATAATTTTCGTATTCGTTAAAAAAATAATAAATTTTACTCGATGCAGATAACAAAGAAACGTTCCTTTCACAGAATAGTATTGCCAATCACATAATATTATACATTTAATGATTCATTGCCACGTTACAAGAAAGCGTACACGGTACACGTGCTACAAGGAGATTAGAAAGTACCTTAGGCTGCGTGCTGATACAGATCTTCCATTGAGCAAAATATCGCCCCTTTTTACACGCCTCCTACCCGCAATCGTCTCAACGATCTGCGTGCCTTCCTTCTCGGTAGTCGCCATAATAGCCAATACCTCGGCGGCGCCGGCCTCGAGGGTAATACCACGAAGAAGCGGCAATCCGTCCGAACCTGAAGCCTCCACACCTCGCAGCTGTAGGTGAGGATGCTGCAGACATGGCATGGGTCTCAATGGCAGCGCGTAACCTTCCGGTCCGAGGATACCATGTCCTATAGAATAAATGTACGTCGCTCATAATACTTCAGATATATTTGTTCAAATCTCATAATTTAAATAATTTAAAAGATCGAAAGAATCGGAAGTTTCTTCAACGAACTAGGGCCTTTCGTAAAACTTTCGATTTAAGATCAATTCCACGATTAATAGAAGAAAAACTGCAAGAAAGTGCGTAGATAGTCTAAAATATAAAGGCCTTACAAAATGACACTAATAAATACAAAGGAACATTCAAGCCCACGCAAGATCTTTTTCGCAAGAAAAATAGAATAGATTATTCTGAGAAAAAGATCTTGCGTGGGCTTGAATGCTCCTTTTTATTTATTAGTGTTAAAGATAGTCACTTATTTTCGTTCATTGTTTTCTTTTACCGTGCGCTATGTAACCGGGATCGATCGGCGCGATGCTGTGCCGCCGATTGGTCCTGACGGCACTCTGCAAGAGATTAGCTTCGCTGGCACTCCTCAACCTCGGATGGTCCCTCGCGACAGTTAATTGTGAATGCGCTGGCTCCCTCGGGACAGCGTGAACATGCCTGAAATCCGGATCGCTTCTTGCTGAACGCATGATCGAGGTTGTATGCACTGGAGCACCTGCACGTCAAAGTAGAATTTGTAACACGTAATCCTGATAATCTTCAATTTTATCCAGCAACCCAAATTAAATGACGAATTGTAAAATAATATAGAACATTTTTAGAATAGCTTAATAACTTATTTAAAGTCTTCTAAAAATGTACAAAGTCTTTTTCAATGAGAAATTGATTCATAGAAAGAACGATTTGACTCAAGTATCTAAAAATGTAGCTATAGATATAGATCTGGAAATAATTTTGTTGGGCTGTCAAAATAATTATGTAGAACGCTCAAATTGATTGCTAGAATATCACGACTTTTTGCAACATTACTCATTATATTTTCATTTCCTATAATTATTTGAGAAAATTGTCTGGTTACGTTAATTAGAATTCTCGTTAAAAATGGGCGAATCAGAATTTTCTGGTTAAATCTATATTAAAGTTGTAATAACTAGAATTCTGATTGATGTAATCAAAATGTTTCAGTCAGACAGTCTATCTACCTAAATTTGTAGATATTTCAGCAAAATTGTTCTTTCCGCGTTGAAGAGTGCAATAGAATAGTAATGAATTAAAAAAATACAGTCAATATCGAGCTCTATTTGAAATATCACCACTCATACCTGCGTGCGACACACGTCGTCCTTCCTCGCTGGAGTCGTAGCCGCTGGAGCCGTCGCGATTCCGTGAGCTGGGCGGTAAGACGCGTGGCAAACCGAACTTCAAATACGTGTAAGAGTTGTTGGCCAACGGACTCTTAGGACCATATCGCGGATGCCGCAGTATGCTCTGCACCGTGGAGTCGCGCAACTGAAAGTTCCCGTACGGAAGGGGCGACTTCTCGGCGGAGCCGAGCGCGGAGTCCGTGAAGTCGGAGTTCAGGTTTTGCCTGCGGAATCGCGGAAATGGGTATACCTCGCACTCGTCGACATTCCCGTGTTTAATACCTATTCTTTGTATACAAGGTGTTTTTAGATAATTAGATGAGAGAAAAAGAGAGAGTTAATTACATGAATTAAAATGCGTTTTTTAGATGATGTGTGTAAGTACGCTATTCATTCTCCTGAACCTCTACCGCGAATTATTAAACAGAAAAAAAAAATTAGAAAAATGACAGTGCGGTTTAGAGTATTGATATTTCCCGTTAATCGTTATGTTCCGTAGTCACGCATGCTTGATAATACTCACTGACATTTAATATTTTTAACGATAATAACGATACCGTTGATGTAGTACAAGAAAATGCATAGTATATTGTAAATCAACAAGTCCGATTGGCAATTCCTTTCACATGGAGAACGCGGCAAAAAAGATGACACAGCAATGGATGGCATTCGCTTTGGCGTTCCGCCTCTGGTGAGACTTGGATTGGTACGGTGCGTATACGCGGATTATACGCTTGCACTTAAACTACAAGTGGTCACCTGTAAATCGACCATGCGTGTAGATCCTCGCTAGCCGGCGGCTCCAACCCCCTGGTGTCCAAAGCTCCCGGCACCGAGTACCTCCTCTCCAGCTCCCAGGCCTCCGAGCCCATATTTTCCAGTGGCTGCACAGAGATTGCGGATGCGACCGGTTAAATTTCCGCGAATTATTCCCAGATAACGTAATATCTCTCTTTTACTCTTTTATTTTAATTACCACGCTTTAACGCCGCCGAGGGGGAAAGTAAATAAAATAAAGACACGCTCTCTCTCTATTTTATCAGTTTCAGTTCGTTTTCGAATTCGATCAGATTGTATCGATTAACCGAAGCAATTACGTTGCAATTTTCAAATAAGAACATAGGTCTTTTATTTGGAACAGAATCGATAAAATTTCGATATGCATGAGATATTACTAGATAGATAGTTCTATTACATGGATATCCTTGGAAATTGTAATATTCTTTTTCGAAAGATCGCATAAAACATGCGATAGACGTCTGTTTGACGAGCAAAATAAATTACACTGCAAATTTTTCGGAGAAACTTTCGCGAGTGTTTTCCTCGCATGGAAGACCTCTGACATTTGGTATGAATTTATTGCTACTGCCGCCCTACAAGGACGTCCGCACGAGATCGGATTTATTGCGCAACACGTCGGGAGGTTGTTATATATTAAAGCCTCCCTGCGTACAGAATTTCTTTCGCGTGTATATCCCACCGTGTATCTGCTTGGCTCGTTCTGGAAAGTCCTGTAAGATCGAGTAACGTGCTCACGGCTGATTTGACTCACAAGCAAGCACCGGGTAATTTCAAAGGCGTGCCGGGATTATACGGGATACCGGCGTTCTCAACAGTGTATTCCATGGCCGGATACAGCCGCATCCATCATCACGATTTCATGACGAATTTATGCTCGTATCGTTTAAGCGATGAGAAAATCAAAAAGCAAAGGAGAAGCTATTTATCGTCGAATACGGCTATATTAGATGAAAAAGACTCTGATATGAAATTGCAAGAAATAAAGGGTTATGATCTAATCAAGGATGATAATAAATAATTAGATTTTACTTTTCGACACGGAAGAAACAGTTTGCTGAAGTATCTAAAAATAGCTAGATATGCAGACCTGAAATAATTTCGATGAATCATCAAAATAATTATGTAAGAAACTCAAGCTAGAATTGTTAGAATGCCAAAACTTTTTGCAACGTTGCTTATTATGCTTAAAACTCCTGCGTAATTATTTTGTCCAGCAAAATTATTTTCAGAGTGTCTGGCTAAATTTTTTAGTATACTTCAGCAAAATCGTTCTTTCCACGTAGTCTCCAACATACAGTGCGTTTTGAAATATACTATCAGGACCGAAGGTCTATAATGCATAGCAAGTATCCTCTAAATTCTTTGGAGTAAATCTCTCTCTAAAAATGTAAAATTTCACTGAACAGCGAAAATTCTTTTAAGAAAATATCTCTTCAAAAAAGTCAGAGAATTTTCACACTTTTGGAGTGAGATTCACTCCAAAGAATTTAAAGAATATGTTATAAATATTCAGTATACTGTCATCAGTTGCTATTAACACATTTTGGAATATACCGATTACTATTCAAGAATGTTCGAATGATCATCCATTTCCTTTGTTAAATTACAATGGGACAACTGCGCATGCGACGAATTTCCTTCTTTGGAATTTAACTCCGACTGTCTCGATAAATCGCACGCAGTGTTCTACTGACTCTTCGGATTCTTCTCCCGACAGAAAACTGCAGGTATCCCGTAGTTCCCGCCGGCAAACAAAGGGGGATGGCCTCGTCGAATTTTATCGCGATGCAGCAAATTGTTCTTTGCCCATGCTTGATCGTCCATAAAGAACGGAACGTGCAGACTGCGAAGAATGTATCTCCTTGCTGGTACACGCCGTGTAGTCACGGTGCATACTTGTCTGCCAGTATTGTTAAGCATCTATAAATATCTACTAGATCTTTCACATTTCTTTCCGTATATCATAATTTGCTACCTTTTTACATCTTGATCGCTAAATCACTATCAAGCAGAATTCACAAAGTCTTTATAGAAATAGCTTGTTAAATATTACGTCGCGATTCGAGATTGAACGTCATTATTAGAATGTCAGTTTTAAGACTGTTACTCGCTTTTTGCGTACACCAACACCAATTCGAGCTTTACATAGAAGGCTGATGGATCGCAGCAAAAACCGTGATAGAGATAGTAATGGGTAATGTATGCCGGAAATTGCCGCCGGTGGCAATATCGTGGCGTATAACAGTACGTTTAATGTCGCAATTATGAAAAGTGGCGCCGCAAAATGTCAGCTAGTTATACAGGCTCCAAATAGCCAGGAAATCGATAACTGACTGGTTTCCGTATTTCGCCTTCTTCAGAATACAAACAGGTATTCTGGATTGGTTGCTTTTACAAACCGGAGATCTAAATATTCGCTCATTTTCTTGCATAATATCTCACACCGACGCGTACGTAGGCGATAATAACTTCTTAAGTATTATTACATCATGAACTTTCTCTGTGTACAAGGTCTCTTGCATCCTTAATTTGTCACATCTCGGAATTGTATAACGTGGACTGTTTAAGATATCAGGAGTAATGGTAATCAAATCCATTGAATTAAATAATATTTTCGTTATTTTTAACTTCCATGTATGTCGAAATATTAATCACATTTCTGTGATTTATATTTCGACATACATGAAAGTTAAAAATAATATGATTAATTTCACTATTCTGTTAAATAAAGAATGTCTATATTAACGTATACACTTACAATTAGTAAATATAATGATAAACTATAGAGTGAGATTTAATAAATTTAAGTGAGATTTAAATTTATTTTTTGTTAAATCGTTTAATTCTATATTAAGTAGAAGCAGTGGCAATCTATAGAAATGATTAAAAATAACTCAAATTAGATATAATTTGATATTACAAATTTAACAGTGTGATCTTTTTTTTGCGACTCGATTAGCTTTCAACTTTTCACGAAACGTGCCCAAAATGGATTGACTCAAGTTCACGTTTTAAAAATCCTATTCTTAAATAATTACTGCACGTTATTTTATTCTATCTTTTATTCCAATTACTTTATTATGGCTAGAGTATTTATAGTCGGTTCTTATATTTAAAACCGTTTTAAAAACAATCTTAAGATGTCATATGCTAATCACAGAGCTGTATTAGTATCGCGTAAGGCATTACTTAAGATAGCCTTAAAATAAGGACAAACTATGAATACCGGTCTATATATGTTTTATCTTTTACTTCGTTCTTTTTTGAGAAATTTTATATCTTTTATCGTATTATTTCTATTTTTCGCCTCATACTATTTTTTTCATATTCGCATTTATAGAACGTGTCTGTTTCTTGCATGAGATAAACTGCGTATTTTAATTTATCGCAAAAGTTTAATCGCAAAAGTGAATTATCATTTTTTATCGTTTAATCACAGTCTAATTATATATGTTGCTTTCCGCATTCCGCGTTGCGGCTCGTCGTGTTTTACCGAATAGCTGTCAGGGACTCATCACCGTTATCAGAAGACATGCTCGTGCCAGGAGTTTTATAGCACCAGGAAGGCGCTCGCACGGAGGATGAATATCATCGTTTGCGTGGGGGCACGTGTACGCGTATGCCTCGAAGGAAGCGAACGCAGCATCCCATTTAACGGTGGTGTTCGCGACCTAAAAAGGCGCACGTAGCACCTGTTTCATTGCCATTGACGTACGGCAGCTTTTAATGGCTTTTCGCGAACACGTTGTACACTTCGACGCTTCAAAATCCATTCCATACCGGGTGTTCGAACAATACACATACGTTGTCCACAACCTTGCTTTAAGAGACCGTAAGCCGTAGGCTGTAAGGAATTTACCAATCACAGTTTATATATTTCTCATATTCAACTGTTTAGTCGATTTCTTAAGGCTTTACGGCTTACGGCCTCTTAAAGCAAGGTTGTGGACAAGGTAACATTCTTCCGAAAAATATTCGGGATAAAATTCACGTTTACCATAGAATATAATAAAAAATTTCGACATCACGATCTCTGATTATCATATATAAAATCATAGAGACAGTTGTGGACAAGGTAACATTCTTCCGAAAAATATTTGGGATAAAATTCACGTTTACTATAGAATATAATAAAAAATTTCGACATCACGATCTCTGATTATCATATATAAAATCATAGAGACTAGATGCAAGATTAGCGTATGTACCGGGTAGCAAGCTGTAATCATTTTGACGTCAATAGTTAGTCGTTTTAGTTATTTATTAGTTAGTCTTTGAATTATTGACGTCATGTTATTTATTTAAGATGTAATAATGATGTTATCTTTATGACCAATTATAATGATGGCATTTATTTATCTATTCTACGATATATTTACACACACAACATCATATTTATTGACGTCGAACGAATGATCAGAATGACCAGTCGACGACTAATAACGTTATTAGTGATCAATTAATAACAACGTCATTCATTTATGCCGTCAATAACGCGGAAATAATCACATATTTTCGATGTCGATTTATAATTACGTTATATGGTTGTGATAAATCCATGTCATTTTTACGATGTTTGGATGTCATTTTCGTCATAGGAAGAACTAATTAATGATATCAAATAAACGACCCGTTATTACTTCCCAAGAAACATAAAAATCAACAAAAAATCAAGATGACTTATTATTTTTAACGTCAATAAACAGTCAAATTTTGTAACAAAAAATTATCATTTTGACTTTCATGATGTCAAAATAAAGTCATTTCGACTTTCTCTTTACTCGGTATGTTCTTTGGACTAGGATATTTACATACTTGCGAGTGCACGTTTTAAAATTGTGGAAAAGCTACGCGATAGAAAGTACTTTTATGACCTACAGTATAACGAGAATGTAAGACTACTTCCCAAGTAAAAAAAGCAATGTCGTTAATCTTAGATGCCATGAATACTAACGACCTCTATTATTCTTTCATCGAAGAGCAAGTCCCATCGTATTCTGAGCATCGCCCTAATAAATTTCAGGGGAAACGTGTACTCGAAGATACCTTACATACGCGATATGTTCTGGACTGTCAAAGGACGATTAAATTAATCAGAGGCATCTCTTCCTGCCTGTGAGAGAGGCTCGACCTTGCTCTCGATGGTAATGTAAATCGAACAACGTCGCAGGTCAATTATTTCAAACTGCTTGCGAAACGCACGGCAAGAAACGCATAAACCATCTGCTTCATTGCTTTGGTGCAACAACAGGTTTTAATTTGTCTTCACGTGTCAGTTTGCGGTATGCGTTCACATTTCCGAGTTCCACGCGAGTGTGAAAACGTATCGGGTGTTCAGCGAATACACATCAAGTACATCTGTTGGACTGTCGCATTGTAATTCTACAAAATTGTTGACATATAAATTGTCCACGAATCAGTACTTAATGATGACAATCTTTTTGCATAAAATTAGATTTAACCCTCAACTACAGCTATAAAAACTACACGGACAGAATTGTCTCTTACAATTTATCCTGAAAATATGGTAGTTGTGCAATACAATATTTTAAAGATTTTTATCATTCACTTCAGTAAAATTAATCAAACTTATTATATATTTTATTGTAATCTTATTAATGAATGAGAGAAATTTACATAAAATTCATCGAAATACAATGTTGTCCCAGGACCATCATATTTTCGGGATAAACTCTAAGAAAAAATTTTCTCCGTGTAACATCTAAATTTTCAAAGAATGGAGAAAAGATAAAGTAAGTTAAACAATAAGTTAAACCGAGATTAAAGTTATCATTGGTAGAGCAGGGCCTTACACAAATTTTGCCGAGTTCTTTAAAGAGAGAGAGAGAGAGAGGAAGACATTAAACATCCACCGTCCACAATCGAGTACACTATATCCTGCTTGTAGAATATTCTCATGTGCAATAATCTTGTAACAGGTGCGATTTGTTGGCACTTACGAAGATTTAATATCACATCATCGCAGATGTTACGTTTACGTCGTTCGAATGGAATGCGTAGAATTACATAATCCGTTTTAGCACGACCGGCTTAGAATCACACCTCGGATGATACACGATGCACATTTCTTAGTTACTACAAATGCTGACGGAACGACATTTTTTTTCCCTCGTCCCGGAATCTCCCGTTAGAAGTGACTCAGCGAGTCCCTTGAAATTGAGCTGGCTCAGGTACAAGAATGTTCATGCCGCGTGAGAACTGGCAAGATTGAAATCGCACACCATATCTTATCGAAAAAAAAAGAATGCTCGCGCAGAGCGCAAAATGCCAGCACGTCGTTTGACGGAAGTTATGATCTTCGCAGAGAACGGAAATAACACACTCACAATTATTTTATGAAAGATAGAAAGAATGCTTGCTAATGTTAATTTTAGTGATGAATTTTAAGACAGAGTTTTCACTAATTTCCCTTTATGAAAAACGCGAATAAGTAGCAGAACTTTCTGTTCACTCAAAAGCGGAGTTGAAGCGCGCGTAGTTTTACTGCTAGGTAAGTGTTGGATGATCAAGAATCAGAATGTTGTGTCATACGATGCCGTATGTACGTTGGATTAATTCGCACAAAAATAGCTGTTATATCTTCCGCGATGCCGTCAGAATGAGAACTAGGATGTAACACGTGTTCATCGGTGAAGTCATCAGCGGATCAACGGATCAACGGATCGTCGCTATGAAACTCCTTACGCTGTACGTTTGCAAACAGCTGACATTTTTAACTGACAAGAAATAACGGTACAGTACTGTACCGAGATCCAATAAGCAACATTCTTTTCCTCGACGAACGGCCGATCATTTTTGTATTTTTAATTTTCAAAGACTCGTCTAAATCGACGTTTATCGCTAAATATATTCAAAGTATTTATATTCATTAAAATATAAAATGAAACTTAAAAATTCAAAATGGAACATTTTTTTAATTGCTCGATATACAGAAAATTAAATATTTCATATAGTGAGAGTGTGATACAATTAGAGTACGTAAAGGAAATAAAGTGATAATCGTGATAAGAAAATGATAATTCAAACGAAGAATTTACGAGTTGGAGCCGATGGAAGATTTATTTCTGGATGTGGCACAACCTCTCAAGTCACGGGTGTAAGTTCACCTGGGTCTCGGTGTCACAGCTACAACGGTCGACCGATGAGATGTTCCCGCATGAACAGTATTTAATGTACCCGCATATGAAGGAGAAAGAGCCTACAGGTTTACAAGCACGATTGCGTCGACGTCTGCAATGACAATGGACATAGTTCCCGCTGCACGTCGAGTAGTCCTTGCTTGGTCTCACGATCGTGCGTGGAATGATTTAACCCACGCGTGATTACGGATGCGAAACATCGCGGACTTGGCCAACACCTTTCATAGAGAACATCTTGGAAACAATAAGTCGAGGTAAAAATTTATTTTGTAATTAATATATCCAGCATCTCTCTAAAAAAAAAATGTCCATAATTTGCGATATCCACTTTACAGTTTTTATTCGAAAAATTCTCAAAAGTATAAATTAATCTTTTCCAGGCAATTGGATCTCTTCAGTGGTAAACACTTCAAGTGTGTTACCCAATATTCGAATAATTGCGTTCATATATCAGGGTGACAAAACTATTGCCGCGGTCACGGTGGTACCCTACGTCCTTTTCAATTTGCGTAATACGGTCATTTTTACGACGACTGATAACCGCCTCTCGCAAGGCCCAGTTAACTGTTCATTTGCATATCCCGTTTCTGCAACAGTTGTATCGAGCGACGACCGTGCGTTTTCGCGATATGAATTTACCATTAAACGCCATTCCAGTCATGTTCGTTGCGGCTTTTTGCCGGCTTTTGTACGCGCATGCAACTGAATCGGCTAATACATAGTATGAGAAGGAAAGTGCGGATATGGCCGCGGAACGATATATTCGTAAAGGCCGGCGAGATGATACGCTCGGAAAAAACGGACCTGCTGCATGTGCCTATTGCGCGCAGCTGAGCATGTCGAAAGCAGGCGGAAAGTGATGTCTAATATCTCGCGGACGGTATATATACCTGTAGCCTATCCTCGCGCGCGATACCTGGAAAAATCGCCGGTCGCGTGATCGCTCTTACGACAAATTTATATCGCAATCCTGGATCCGCGGTCACGGTGTTTAATGCAATTCAAGGGGTAAGTGGTTGAAAACGAGAACGTTTGCTCGGCAATGCAGATACATGCGATGCTCTCTTCACACAATCAAGTATTTTAGATGTTCACAATTCCTGCTCGATCACCACTGTCTATCGAATATCTTGTCTCAGATGAAAAGCGTTCGATGAGCTGGAAAACAAATCGAGATCTTTCAAGCTGCGTAGCTAAATTGATTTTAGTTTTTTATTGCGTGCAAATGAATCATACTTGCGGCGATTTACATCGGATAAGTGAAAATTGGAAGCTACAACCACGGAACGTCTCCACTTATTTAGGAGTCCCTCAGCTCTCAAGCGAACGGAAATAATATCTCGATTTCATGATCTCCAGAATCTACTGTGAGACTATCCCACGCACTGATTTCTATAGCCATGTTTGTACGCCAGTGAACCGTGCACGCGTGTCCGTGTGTACCTAAATAAAGTACACTATGGCCTGGATTGTTACAGCCATAATTACCAGTACACGCAATGCGGTTGGAAACCGCGATGGAAAGTCTACCGAAAACCGTCGACCCACATAACGCGGGTATCTCAAACGATCCGAAGTGTGCACTCATGACTAATTATCTCGATTAATTAAACGTCAGCATTCCCGAGATTATAGCTTTACGAAGAAAAGATCGTGTCCGTATTATATATTTCACCTCTTATATCTGCTCCTAACGTTTCTTAATAAGAGAAGTGGCACAAACGTTCTTCTTAAAGGAAGGATCATTTAATGTAATTTCAAAAATTAATTAAAAAGGTTTTCATTTTAAGAAGAAAAAAAAGTAATTTGGAGAAATGCAATTTATATTTATAAATAAAAATATTTCACAATATCACTGGTACACTGAAAGAAAAGATTGGCTACTGCAAATTAGGTGATAAATGTGGCATAGCATTTTAAAATTGGCTGCTGCAGCTAATTTTTGGTTGCGTTAGCCAATCGAAATCCTGTACATGACACTGCGGATAGGTTAACACAACAAAAATTGACTGCTACAGCCAATTCAAAAATTCCATGCCATTTAATTTGCTGCGGCAAACAATCTTTTTTTTTTCAGTGTACAGTTACTATATTAACTATTTGCGTATTACATTGATCAAACAGAATGTAGGTGGAAAGTATTTTCGTTGCCATATTCTACAAATAATACGCAACGTTCAATCATAAGAAAATTAGACAGCGGCTGAATGCCAATAGTACTTTTACTACTTCATTATAAGCGATGATGAGCGTTATATCGGGCCATAAAGCTTCATCGAAGAATGCAGGATATATAAGCGCGTGCGCGAGGTCAGCTGTTAGACTTTTCAATATTCCATCGAAGCAATCGCTACACTTCTCCTCTCACTTCCCCTCTCCCATTCCCCGCGGATGGAGGAAGACGAAAAGGTAGAAAGATCCAATTGAAATTGCAAATCAGTTGAATCACCGTGCGAGGAAGCGTCGAAGAGCGCTCCTATGCGCTCGTTAAAATCTCCCGGCGTGACTCCACGATTTCGCCGAGATAGGTACGGCCTTATAGTGGCGCGCGCCGTTAATGAAAATCTCGGCAACACTCGCGATACGATTATGTATCCGGCATATATATTCGCCGTGTCCGATCGAAGTGAACGGATTGACGAGGATTGAACCCTCTCACCTTTCCGCCTCGCGATCGCTAGGACCTCGGACACGTTAATGTGAAAACGCGCGAAGGAAGTAACGACGCAAAACGCTTTTGCTTTTTATTAAAGGAAATGAAAGGAAACACGCGCGCGCGTCTTGAGAAATCTAAATAAAGATACTCGTATCTTTAGTGAAAGAAGAAGAGAGAAGGAGAGGAGAAGATGGAGAAGGCGTAGACAGACACCGGAGACTTTGCACTTTGTATTGAAATTAGATTGTACTGGCATAACGGAAATTTAATGCAGTGAGTAACTATTCCGTTATTTGTATTTAATTAATTTAAAAGTTAAACGAATATTTGAAGGGAGAATGATAGCACATAAGAAAATTTGTATTTAAAAATCAAAAGAGGTTTCAAGTTTACCAGAATCTGGGCCAAAAGGATATCCGGTGGTTCCGGTATATTTCTTTCAATTGCTCAAATAGAGTATACTTGAACAAAAATACGGTCCATTATTATTACTTTTTCCAGCGAAATCCGAGAAAGAGAACTCTTGAGTAATGTCTCACTGCTCGACATAAATCGAACGCTTTCAATGTTTGTAATCTAATCGAGCAATAATCCGTCCATTGAGGAAAGTAAAATTATCCTCGTATGTAATACGAGTGGAAGCAGTGGTTTTGCGCGCACACATGATAGAAAACTATGCTACCGCAGTTAAAATATGACGAAATACAACGCAATGTACTGCGTCATTTTGTAACACAAAGTATTTTATTTCACAAAAGAGAATTATTCATTTGGCATGAAAATATGGAAAAACTGCTACCTTTAGTAATAAAGTTAAATTGTTCTGTTAGAATTATTATTGGTACGCATAAATAATTAATAATTATATTAATAATTCAGTTATTAATTTAAATTTATTCTTTTTTTGTTAGTTTACACTTTCGTTATATCGCGCACGCGATTCTTCATCAAAATAAATAGATGATAATTCCATTAATAATTCTTTTAATGTAAAAAGCGAGGAAATATATCCACGGTTATTTCAGGTTTATACAATCGCATTTTCATGGATCGTTTGTCAGTGGGTCACATGTTTTCCACGAAAAGAAAATGCATATGGAACATTTTAACGCTATATGTGAGTTTTTAATTCACGGTTCAACGGCAGGGAACCTGATTTTGCATAACAAGAAAGACTCGCCGGTACGGTGAAAGCAACAAGTGATTAACAACCCTGTCGTTACCATTTTTTCGAAGGTTGTCGGTCCGCTCTATAGAGCCGAAGAATTTTCTAAATGCGTTTTCATTTCGGAAAGCACCGTGACAATTTCCAGCATGCTGTATAATTAGACGATACTCTCATCACGTGTAAACAATTTTTCCATCTTTGACTAATTATACCATTACTCCGAAATGTATGCGGATTTGATAGATCTTTGAATATCGAATAAAGATATTTTTCTTATTTTCTTCAAATGTAAAATGAAGAATTTGTTTACCTTATTAATTAAACATATTTTTATATAGCATAAAAAATTACTCAACAAACTTCTCGCCAGTTTATAGATAAATATCAAAGAAAAAGTAATCCAACAGAAAACATAAAAAGTGTTTAAGTTAACTAATTCATCAGATTGCGTTACTTTGAAAAAATAGTCGAAAATAATTAATATTTTCTTCCTAATCTATAATTTTAAAAAGTATTTATGAAGAAAAAGAAACAAAATGTTACCTCTGATATTTTTCGACGTAATAAAAGAATTTGTCTTGTGAAAAGTTGATTCCAACCCCAAAATTCAGCTTCGACGAAAGTAGAAGAAACAAATTTATTTCCATTCCGTGCATACAGAGTTTAATCAGCATCGTAGATGGACGAGCCTTTGCGAGGACGTTGAAAAAATCGCGGAATACGCGTGAGAGCGAGTCGGCGCCCGCAGCGAGGACAAGAAGAGAAGAAAAAAGGAAGAAAAAGAGTGAAGGCGCTGCCGCGCTCTGATCTTCGTGACAATGACTCACCGGCTGTGTATTCGCGCTGGGCCTTCAACCTTGGAAGCTGGTAGAATCACGACAACGACGCTGCTGCCTTCTCTCCATTCCGGTTCGTCGTCCTCCTCCGCCGATCGCCGGCCGATCGGACTTCCCGCACTTCGCGTGACAGAGAAAAGGGATGTACTTCCCTTGCGTGTGGAAGAGTCGTCACTCTCGGGGGATGAAAAAAAAATCCTTTTCTCTTAGGTGACGCGTCGTTACCGCGACGCCACCGATCCCGTCGTCGTCGTCGTCGTTTCTTATCCGAGATATCTTCCTTGGCTCGCGATCGAAGCGAAGCGCCAAGTATCGCGCGACTCGCCGGAGTCCTGTCCGAACGCTGGCCGCCACCGCTGACGGAGGAGCCCACCGAGGCCCCCACGAGTTTCCCTCTCCGGGGCCTCACCGGTACCCCTCCGACAAGTTCGCAATGGCGTGAACGCGCCGGGTCCGCATCACGATAGCTTGCGTCTATCTGGCATGGATCCTCTGCGCTTTTTTGCACTTTCGTTTCTCGTTCTTGCGCATTTATGCTTTGTTTTACGTTTTGTGCGACGGAATGTACTCAAGTTAAGGGAATTTTTATAGAGAGGAATGGAAACGTAACTTGAAGGTAGAACTCAAATAAAATGGAACAAAATAAAAGTGAAACAAAGTAAATTCATGTAAAAGTTAACACGAGTTAACGTAAGAGAAATAATTATTTTTATCGGACCTTTTCTTTCTGTAGTATTTATTGAGTTGATCGAGAAATTCGTCAGAAAATTCTCTATTCATTCATCTTTATTCATCTTATTAATACCATCTTTATAATACCATCTCTATCCTGTTCAAGGATTTGCATACATCTTATTGTTAGAGCAACGGTATATAATTAGTTAAAATTTTGATTTTTTTCTTTGTCATGACGAAACAGTTATAAGATAAAATAACGGGTGACATTTTAACTTTGTCTATTTCTAATATAAATAATAAAGATAATAAAATTTATTTTTTACATCTTGCCTCCTACATCAAACTAAAGCATGTTTTCAAATTTACTAAATTTTAATATATATTGCTTGGAATATTACTAAGTAAACATCAGAGTTGGGCACATTTACGAATAAAGAATAAAGTCTTATTCATAAATAAAAAATAATTTTTTATTCGAATATAAATTTATTTTGTATATCTAAAATAAAATTATATTCGAATAATATTTATATTCGTGTATGTGGGAATAATGTATTCGAATTAAAGATATATACGAATAAAATTTATTCGAATATATACAATGTATATTCGAATGAATAATATATAATTCAACATATATTAATAGATACATTTAATATGTGTGTATTGTAAAGTTTAATGTAGAACAACTTTTTTTATTAAACTTTATTTTACACTAAACGTAGTCCAAAGTGATAACGAAGGTATGAAACGTGGTGAAACTTATAGCGTACAATTAGTAACTAACAATGAGTGGATATTATTTGGAATGCGGATCTTTATTTTCGTACAGTGATCTCGTGAAAGGCTCGTGTTCTAGAAACAATATAATACAAAATAGAACAATACGAATAACAAATAATACCAATAACGAATAATGCAAATAACGAATAATACGAATGAAGAATAATACGAATAACGAATAAACATTAATAATACAATGGCGAATAATATAAATAATAAATAATGTAAATAATAAATAAAATTCTATTTGAATAATATTCTAAATAAAAAATTATTCGAATAATGCCCAACTCTGGTAAACATTTACTTACAGTAAATAAATGTTTACTCAATAAAAAAATGATAGTTAAATCAAATTAATAATTTTTCTATCAAATAAATATATGTTTACATTTAATAACTATTTACTTAAAATTATTCAAACAAATATTTAATTAAAATTTATTTTTTTCAGTGTACATACTGTTAGAATACATTACAATTTGTAATGTATAGCTGCTGAAACGTTACTAATTAATATTTCCTTTTTTCTGTATAAAACAAAGGGGTTTCGAACGAAATATCCAAAAACGTTGTAGAAGAGTATCAACTATGGGCTGGTTACAGGTAAAAGTTCGATACAGACTAACGTTTGACTACGCAGACAAAAATGCAACATATTTTTGTAATAAATACTTGGTAGATCGCGATCGGTATCTAAGCAGCATCTCGACTAGTTTACATGACGTTGAAACGCGCACAACACGCGTTGCTTACGCCGATGGTCCTGCTCGGGCTCGGGGTCGGTCCCCCTCCAGATCGCGGGCCCGCGTCGGAGAAGACATTCACCTCGAGGAGAGCCAACTCCCAGCCGGATAGCCAGCCAGGTATCGTTACCTGCAGCTACGCGTTTCTCGTGTCCCAGCCTCGCTCGAGCGAGTCACTTTTACGCGCTGGTCAGTGCGCCCTGCAATCCGCACGGCGGTAGCACGCTCTCACGTTGGTGCATTATTCACTACCGTCCGGACTACCATTTTGCGGAGTTGCGGAAGATCGTAAGAAACGAGAGTGCGGGTGGGTTCCTTTGTTAATAAGGTGCACAGTGTTCTCCAAGTCACGGACACGGTCAAGTGCGGGACGGATGGATGAATCCGGTGACAGTCCTGCGCCCCGGTATCTTCGTGTTCCTTTCAATGTTATTTATCACTTTTAATATCTTGTGAAATACTCGTACGTTTCTTTGATAATATTAATATTGCGATACTGATTATTATGATTAATTTAAAAAATAACTCATGCAGCAGGTTTCATCTGACATCTTGAGAACGTCATTAGGACGTAAGGCGACGTCTTTAGAACGTCCTTAGGACGTCTCTCGGATGTGTATGTGCTGTATAGAAATAAATAATTGTTATTTTGGGATAATATGCGAAGTTACGTAAATTGCAATGAAAAATATGTATTATATTTTGAAAGAAATAATTTTAGAATCTTCACGTCTCTGTAGAGCTCCGCAGATGTTACTTGAGGAATGTAACTGTGGGCACCGAAAGTAATACCGATTCTCAAGATGCTTCCATCTGATTGCGTTTTGGACATATCCAACGTGTTTCACTCCACCTCGGTAGTGATCGAAGGAACCTGTCTCAATAAATCCGAACCTACCGCAGTGCTTAGAGATGTATCAGCTCGCGTCCACGGTGGAGAAGTTCTGGCTATTCTAGGATCAAAGGGTTCCGGCAAACGAGCGCTTCTCGATGTCATCGGTGAATATTTCTAATCATTCTTTCCAGCATTGTATTGTAGTGTTTCGCGAAATTGCAAACAATGTAGCGCGTAAATCGTTTTTAATCAGATCTTTGTCATTTAATTTAATTTACCATGGCTAGTCTTTTCTATTATACACGAAAAGAACAGTTTTGTTAAAGTATCTAAAAATTTAACTACAAAACATTCAGCTACAGGTCTGAAAATAATTTTGTTGGATTAGCAAAATAATTATGCAGACTCGTTGCTAGAATATTAAAACTTTTTCAATTTCCTACAAAATCATTTTTATGATCCAGCAAAATTATTTTCAAATCTGTATATAAATTTTTAGATAATTCAGCAATTGTTCTTTCCATGTATATCTGACATATTTTGGCGTCACGCCATAATGAGAAAGTTCTTATAAAAATATTTGTAGTTAAAAATTTTATTTAAAACAAATTAAAGAACATAAAGAAAAAATGGATGATATCCCAGATTCGGCGTATTAATTAAATTTAAAATAACTTGAAATTTCTACTAGCTGGAAGAGCGGAGGGCGAGACGAGGGGACGAGTTACCCTGAACGGCAACCTGCTGACTCCGGAGTTGTTCCGGCGTCACGGCGGTTACGTGGCTCACAGGTGTCACCTGCTACCGAGTTTGACGGTTCGCCAGACCTTGATGTACGCCACGTGGCTCGCCAATCTAAACAATCGCGAGGCCCGAGTGCGACAGACTCTCGCCGACCTGGCGCTCTCGCAGGTCGCCAACCGGTCGGTGAACGATCTCACCAGGCCGGAATATCGGCGGCTGATGCTGGGAGTGCAACTTGCCAAAGATCCGACTCTGTTATTGTTGGACGAGCCAACCTGGGACACCGATCCCCTCAACACATATCTCATCGTCTCGATGTTGTGGTCTTACGCCACCAGACGCGGCTCCATTGTCGTCCTCACTATGGAAACACCTAGGTCTGACGTGCTACCGTTTGTTAGTCGCGTAACGTTGCTGTGCCTGGGTGCGGTGGTTTATTCTGGACCCACCAGGAGCATGTTAGATTATTTTACCTACATCGGCTTCCCGTGTCCGGAACTGGAAAATCCGTTGATGTATTACCGTAAGTAATACCGCATGGAACAACGTTATTCTCCTCTCTTCCTCTCTCTCCCCCCTTTCTCCTTTTTTTTTCTCCTTGTAATTAACATTCCGTTTAGAAAATTATATTCATTTTATTTCAGCAATCTTTATTATTTTTCGAACAGTCCTTAGAACGTTTTAAAAAAGTAACTGATTTAAAAAATGATGAAGATATTTAAAAAGAAGATTAATTAGAATAAATTAATATATCAGACAATATTAAAAATCTTTATTTTATACCGCATATGTGAGAAACACAATCAATATTAGAAATTTAAAATGCCTATTATGGTCGAAGCTGGATCTCCATTGCTTTAAATAATTAAATCTTAAATTACTAATATACACTATATATGTACTTACATACCACATTATATCAGAATTTGTTGTTTTTTCAGTATGCTTGTCGACTGTCGATCGCCGCTCCAGAGATCGTTTTTTGGAGTCTAATCAGCAGATATCGGTCTTGGTCGAGAAATTCAAGGTGGATGGAGTCCTTTACATGAAAGAAGGACCGCAAATGCCTCATAGTATGAAAGATACGACTCTTGGTATTATGCACAAGGGCTTAGGACGTGGAATTAAACCCGGATGCTTTTCGACTCTTTTGGCGCTATATTTGTGAGTTTCCTGAATTATGATGATTTACGAAAATGCAGTATCACATTAGTTGAACAAAATTAAAGCTTAACTAGTGTAACAAATTTTTCAAAGCCAATTTTTCTTCGGAAAAGATTTTACACAATTATTAATTGTAAATCTTTTAACATTCGATGGCATGGATTATATTGGCATCACATATGTTTTGAAAGTAAATTATTTTTTAGCTGATTTTACAGTCTGTCGACAAAATAAAGTTTGACCGTTTTAGGGTAACTTATTAATCATATTGTTATATTTAGACGAAGTATGGCGGCTACATTTTCGTTCAATAAGATCGGCCTGGGACACTTTGCTGCTCGACTGCTATTACTGCCATTCGTCGTTGCTCTAATGAGTATACTGTATTCACATTCAAGTCCCGTACAATCAAGAATTTTCTTGCAAACCGGCGGCTTGATCTTCAATGTCTTGACGTTGTTTTACGTAGCCGGAATAGTCGCGACATCCCTTTTATGTAAGTCAAAAGGCAAATTAATTTTAAAAAATTAGATAATAAGCAGCTTTCCAATCATGAATCTCTAATCTTCAATCTTAGAAATATTTAAATAATTTTTAATGTTTTTCGAATTTATTTTATTCATATCGCTATTCACACACACAAAATATGTTGAAGTGCATTTTCTTCTGATTTACATTTGGCATTTCATTACATAAAGATTGATACAGTTCCAGGTTTTCGAGCAAGATATTACCAAGAGAAACGAGAGGGTCTCTACGGCGGCGCGATGTTCTTGACCGCATACACCATGCTGAGTCTTCCATTGAGTTTCATATCGACGCTGATAACAATCGGGATTTTGATTCCCATTTTGGAACTGGACCTCACCTCGTGGGCGTACGCTTCCGGCATTCTGTGGTCCAGTTACGTGGCAGCCGAGCAAGTGACGGTGGCTGTATTGATGGTGATCGGTAGACCCATAACCGGTGCCATTACAGTACTGTACATGACCCTGTTATCTTTGGTAGTTGCGTCAGGTGCGATTCGTAGCTTGAAGAACTTACCCTATTGGTTGGCGATGGTGACGACCGCATTACCAACAAGATATGCATCTCTTGCGTTGAACCAGTTGGTGATCGATACTTCCCTTCTATCTAATTTACCCTACAACGAGAGTTTCACCTGTCCGGGTGTACCTGAGCTTTGCAGATACCCTGATGGCAAAACTTATCTGATAGAACGTTTCACTAGAGAGGGCGAAAACATCCAAGAGGTATTAAGTGTAGATCTGAATCTGCTGATCTCTCTAGCGTTTGCCGTCGGACTTATTATATTGAATAGCGTTTTGTATCTGTTGCCACTACCTGCCAGAGTGAAGGCAAAATTCAGAGAATGATGGATTGTTGAACGCTCCTGAATAGTTGCGGCGACCATGTTGGAATCGTGACGTCATAAAGACAATTTGGCCAAATCTAAATGACAAGATCACTTTAAAACATTTGTAAAAATGAGCAAAAATTGTCTTTTTCTCCCTTGATAGTCAGTAAATGGTCGTAAAAAGCACGTAAAGTGAGCCTAAATTCGGGCAGAAACACACGATTTAACAGCTGTTGAAACGAGTAAAATATGCTTTCACGTATAAAATTCCAAGATAGGTGTTATTTCTGCCCATTTTTAGAACTTTCATAAGTACGGCGCGCCGTCTGATTCTGACACTGGCTGACTATTCAGGAGCCTTAAGAAAAAAAAGCACATCTAGTATTATATAATAATTATCAGTATATTCTATATTATTATTATTCTTCATTATGAGATAATGATTATTATGACAGGAGAAATTTAATTTTTTAGCAACTCAAAAAACAGGGATAATGACTGAAAATGTTGATAGTTTTATAGAGATTGCCAAGTTGCAAGACTAATAAGTAAAAGTAGTGCAACTTGAGATTAATGTCTTAAAAAATATATACACTTAAGAGACTAAGAAAAAAAAAGCAACTAATGTTTCTAAATGTTTTTCCACAGAACTCACCAATGCGAATTTTGTGAACAAACAGTTTACAACCTTTAATTACTTTTTTTTATTCTTAGAAAATATATTCCCCGGGTTTGGTTTTCCAATCCCACTTGAGAGGTCACAGTACCACGTGTATCAATTTTTAGCCCTCTTCGGGGAGCAGAGGCTCGTTTTATGTTTTTGCATAATGCATGTGCACTCTTTTAGTGTTTGTCAACACTCGAGCGTTAAACTACAGTTCAATGGCCGCAGCACAGACTCTTGCATAACGCATAATGCATAGTGCATAAGGGAATCAACCAATCGAAATTCTTCTTTTCCATGGAATGAGAGGAAAGGAAAGCTTCTGATTAGTTGATTCGCTTATGCACTATGCGTTATGCGTTACGCAAAAGTCTGTGCTGCGGCCATAACACTGAATCCGAACAACAAACGTGAAAAATCGCGTGTGCGGGACGCAGGTGGGATCGAATCCGGATCCACAGATCACAAATTAATCGCACTGAGCGGCGAACCACTCGACGCCCCAAAAAATCTGGTTGTGAATGTGACTGTAAAGGAAATTGTTCATCACGGATGTGTGATTGCATAAGAAAGAATAATGGGCCTTCTACAATAAGCCACAAGAATGTCAGAACGTCAGAAGTCTTAACCAGTCTTAACCAAATCGTTCAAGTTGGCTATTGGCCAACTTCACCGATTATGACTTAAGATCGTTTAGAACTTCTGATTTGCTGCTTATTGTAGAAGGACTATAACAAGTGTAACCTTGTTGTGTAAATGTGATGATAAAGCATGTCAAAATCAGGTAGATATATTAACAAGAAAGCAAGAAGAATCTTTAACTGTCTAGCTGGATCTTAAGTACGCTTCTATATAATTCTATGTGAATTTATATATTACCTACGTAGTCATTTAAACTACATATAGAATTAATTTTTCTGTCTAAATACCCAAACCAATTGAATTACAGTAGTAATATCATAAATTAAATTGCTTATAATGTGCAACATCAAGCTTCAAGGTTTCTATATGTTTTGAGACATTAATCTCAAGTTGCATTACTTTTATTTGTTCTTACAACTTGACAATCTCTATAAGATTATCAAAATTTTCATATCGCTATGTTTTTTGAGTTGCTAAAGAATTAAATTTCTCTTGTCATAATCATTATCTCATAATGAAGAATAATAATATAGAATATACTGATAATTATTATAATACTAGACGTACTTCCTATCCTTATTTAATGTGATCGTCGTATTCAACGTTGAACAAAGTTTGAATATTTGGATTTGGCGCCGACTAAATCACGTATGTATTACATTTATTTAATTTAAATTCTGAGTGTATATAAAATTGTAAATAACATTAGAATTAGGAATATCGATCAAAGAAAAAAACGCATATCAAAAATATTAAAAACTTTTATTCCATAAGATATGTTACAAAATCATTTTGTTTATCTAGTATCATAATGCTAATTAGTATATATAATATTTCTTTGCAAACGCGACATATCATAATCAAGAAAAAAATTTGATAATTTACAACAAATAAGAATATATATACATTTAAAAAATGTATTAACTGTTTTGTACAATATAATGCAGTTAATGTACAGTAATTAATCAAGCATCAGTCGTAATGTTTACTTGATAATTGAAACACAATACAATATATTACACGAAAAATACGAATCTACAGAAAAAAATGGATATATCAACAGAAACATAATTATGCGTAATCAATAGCTCTATTTTATTTGTTATAAATTGCATATTTATAATTTAAAATGTATTAAAAATTTACTTTCAGGCATCGTAACATTGAATTATTATATTGCATATCACATTTGTGAAATATATTACAACTTATAAATCCTCGTCTGTAACTTGTCCCATTTCCTTAAGATCGTCGGCAACACTGAATTCACAGTCTGTTGAACTGATAACCTGACTAATATCAACATTATGTGCGATCTCAATAAGCTTTAATCCTTCTCCTTTCACTACTTCAAATACTCCAAGCTCTGTGATAATTAAATCTACACATTGCTGACCTGTAAAGAACAAAAGTAATTACATAAAGTAACTAGAAATACAGAAATATTAAAAAATAATTACTTTTAAAATATATTAACCCTTTGGCCTACAACCACGAGTGAGACTCGTGGTAAGGAATTACAACATTAAATTATTTTCTTATTTTACATGTAGGCAAAATAAAAAAAATTGAAGTATCACCGGTTTTTACCTGTAACAGGCAAGGTGCAATTCTTCAAAATTTTTGGACTTCCGTCTCGAGCTGTATGCTCCATAGTTACCACTACCTTCGTGCTTGCCGCGGAAACAAGATCCATGGCACCACCCATGCCTTTTACCATCGTACCCGGTATCATCCAGTTAGCTAAATCTCCGTTCTCCGACACTTGCATGCCTCCAAGAATAGTCAGATCAATATGACCTCTGTGTGTGTAAAAATATATAATTATTAAACTTGTTTACTTTGAATATATCCTAATATTTGTTGTGAAAGGAACATGCTAATAATTAATCTATATAAATAATTATATACAAACCCTCGAATCATTCCAAAGCTTTCATCACTACTAAAGAAAGCAGCACCGGGCAAAACAGTTACAGTTTCCTTTCCAGCATTGATAAGATCCGCGTCGACGTCATCTTCATCCGGAACAGGACCCAACCCAAGAATACCATTTTCTGATTGTAATGTCACTTTCACGCCCTTCGGGATATAGTTACTAGCAAGCATAGGCATACCGATTCCCAAATTTGCTGCAAAAATTTCCGATTTAAATACAGAATTGATAAGAAAATTGATTATTTCATTCGAAATCTTTCAGAGTATCTATATCTTCAATTCAAGTATTTAACAAGTTTATATTTTAAACTTACCATACATTCCATCCTTAAATTCGAGGGCAGCGCGCCTGATAATCATATTCCTTGCTTTACTAGCCGGTGTCACTTTCTTAGGCTTTATGGTTTGTTTCGTCGAACGTTTCTGCAGAAAAAAAATTATATTCATAAAACATTTACATAAATTATATATAATTAAATATGCATAACGATTATTAATTAAAGTAAATAAGCGCCAACCTCAATCCGTTTTTCATAAGATGGCCCCTTCACAATTCTGTCTACAAAAATACCAGGTAAGTGAATGTGATCAGGATTTAATTGGCCAAGTTCCACAATTTCCTCCACTTCGACGATTGCTACTTTGGCCGCCTTACACATCACAGGATTGAAATTCCTCGCCGATTTCCGAAAAATTAGATTGCCGGCGGTGTCGGCTTTCCACGCCTTCACGAGCGCAAAGTCGCCAGTGATGGCGGTTTCCAAAACGTAATTTCGTCCATCAAATTGATTTACGTTCCTCGGCTCACCCGATATCTCGGCATTGCCGTTCTTGTCGTATTTTACAATGACATTGCCCTCTTGTACGATGGTACCAAAAGCTGTGGGAGTATAGAAAGCTGGAATGCCAGCACCACCTGCTCTTACACGTTCCGCCAAAGTGCCCTAAGTAAGTAATAATCGTTATTCGACTTGTAACAATTTACGAGATTTATAACGTACTTTTTCTTATTTTTAAAGCATTACCTGTGGTGTTAGTTCAACCTCCAATTGACCATTAAGATACTGCCTTTCAAATTCAGGATTTTCTCCCACATACGATGCAATCATCCTTTTAACCCTGTGATCCTTTAACAATATACCCAGTCCAAAGTCTTCTACCCCAGCATTATTCGAAACTAATGTTAGATCTTTTGAGCCCTTTTTTAATATAGCTGCTATTAAATTCTCTGGAATGCCACAGAGACCAAATCCACCAACCAAAAGTTTGGCTCCATCATGTACGTCAGACACAGCTTCCTCTATATTTTTGAAGATTTTACCATTTCCTACTGGTGTTTTCAGCTTTTCAACCTCCTGCTCCACTTCTGGGATATCAGCTTTGATGGAGAAATTAACTGTGCATACCTGTTAAATAAAATTTAAATTAGATCTGCCTAAAAAATATTTTAAAATGTGTACCTTCAAAAATTAAAGAATGCACTATACTAATAGTTGCAAAAATGAGAAATAAAATATACATTCAGAGATACGAAAGAGAGAGAGAGAGAGAGAGAGAGAGAGAGAGAGAGAGTATATAAAAATATTTTTTTAAATCAACGAACTACATTAAAATAACAAATCATTAAACAAATAGCAGTTTCTTAAAACAAGTAATTATACGCCAAAGATGTAATTGCATAATTTTTAAATTGATTTAAAATGTATATTGCAGACAGTTAATTATATTGCAATATCGCTATGGAAACAAATAGAGAGTTAAGATAACTTTTTCAGGCGTAGGTTATACGTACGTCTGATAACACAACGAGAGCTGTTTACGCACCCGTGATACTTTTATGGCACCCTGGGGGCCGCTGCTCCAACGCAGAAATACACCGCTGACCCCTCTCATTGCAAATGCCATGGTCACCGTATGTTAAACGCACAATTGTTATTCGTAAGACGTATATAAGTCCGTCGGAGGTTAACGCTATCTCGAGATTTAACGCTATCTGCTCTGATATTACTTCATCAATTCTTCCCGGAATGAATATCTTATTTGTCTTGATTGTGTATCCTCCGTTTTTTCGTTGTAATCAGTCTCGACGTACCGAAATACTGTCTCGCAACTCGCAACAATTGTTAAGGAACTTCGCGCCGCGGAAACCTGCGAAACCTAACCTCTCACCAACACTCACGCACGGAGATACGAACGGTGACTGGACAGAATGGAGCGCGCGTCGACATTTCAATTTAAAAGTATGCGATCAGGAACGTATTAATCTGTATTAAAGCTCAAGAAATTGGTACTACGACTCACATGATTGGGTCGGAAATCAGAGTATAAGGAAGAGGTACAAAGAAAGTTCAAGAAACAGTTTTAAGAGGAGGAGATTTCGAGTTTAAAGCTCATATTAGAACGCACTTATAACAGCTGATGTTAGCGTGCATTAGTATTTAATTTAAATTACATAATTATACTTAGAATTTCAAAAATAAAATTTCACAAATTACTAGTGTTATTATTGGCATTATTTCACAAATTACTAGTGTTATTATTGGCATTATTGTAAACAATATTAAGTATAAAATATTATTTTTTAAACAATATAAGTTAATTATTTTTATCTATCAAATTGTTTTTTATTAATAATTATAATTAGCCATGTTCTTCTCATTCTTTTTCTTTTTTAGGGCACGGAATTGTTCTAACACAGGCCTTATCGTGAAATACGACACTGATAGAAAACGTGTTTATCGTGTCTACGCCGTTTTGTAGCGAGGACATCAGCTTTCAAACGATTATGCAGATATTAGATATTGATGTAAAAGAGGAACGATTTGATAGCACAACAAATACATATATCTTATTTTTTTTACTTGCATTTCTTAATATAAGATCTCCACACGACTTTTCAAGAATTATTTTATCTGCAATGGACGACAATTAATTAATTTATTGTATAAAGATACACAAAAAAATATCGTGGATCAGCATTTGCAACATGAAAATAACTCCAAAAGGTGCTCTTATTTATCATATATTATGTTACATAATATATTTAATCATATGTTATATTTAATATGTATAAGAATTTATAAAATACAATATTACATGTTTTTAATAAATTGTTGAAATTCTTGCGTAATAATGCTAAAGAGAATTAGAGAGGTCCTCAGGTAGAACGCGAAGTCATAATTATATCATAGAACGTCATCATGACGTCATTTGATACCTAAAAATTGACTTATAAGTGACGAATGAGGTCATAATGATATCCTCATTTCTGTGTTTTACTTGGGTCTGTTTCTTATACGTGTTTTAACAAAAAACTGATTTCTCCAAGATACCTTCATTATAGCTTAGATAGCGAGCATCAACATTTACAATGGCGATATACATTCTATAAATAGCCATCAAGACGTTTGGTTTCATAATAAATATTTATTCGACATGTGAAATCAATGAAGATCATGCCTTTATTATAGAGTCTGTTTCTTATACGTGTTTTAACAAAAAACTGATTTCTCCAGATACCTTCGTCAGCTTAGATAGCGAGCATCAACATTTTTACAATGGCGATATACATTCTATAAATAGCCATCAAGACGTCGTTTGGTTTCATAATAAATATTTATTCGACATGTGAAATCAATGAAGATCATGCCTTTATTATAAAGATTTTATTTCTCGAAAATGAATATAATAATTTCTCGCACTCTTATGATCACATCGCGTGAACTTAAATATGTATTAAAATATATATTAATCCATTCTTATCACTATAACATCCGAATGCTTCTCAGGGAACATTAAAATATCTTATAAGATATCAAGATGTTCTACAATTCTTGAGAGACTTCTTATGAAATAATTGGAAAAACAAGTTTTACATCCTTGATTTTCAAACATTCTTTATCAAACTAAAGACATCTTCGAGATGTCTTCTAGACACGCCTGTTGCCTGGGTTGATACTAATGAATACTAATACGGCTCATGTTAGAATAATATTGTTGATATCGCGCGATACCAACGCAATGACGTCGTTTGATAATGTCAATCAGCATGTTTACGCTATCGTTCGAATAATTAATATTATAGTAGTCACTAACAGATATTTTCCGCGTTTTTTTTTATAGGGACATCGATATCGATTTGAACGAACAGAATTGTTTCGTTATTACAAGGAAATTAAGATCGGTGCTTTAATACAAAAGAAGAGAAAGAATTTACAATAATAAATACTTTTTTAATATAATTCTTTAAGACAATATCTTTAGAATAATATAAAAAATATTGTCATTAATTTTCTGCGCAATCTGTAAAGGATTACCTTTATTTCCAATTTGAGTTGTTACGCTCTTGCCATATGACACAGTGTATGATACGATTATTCGGAGTATATTATAGATTTTAGCCTACATCTTCGCCACGTATCTAGGATCGAATACGCCAATAGCTCGATTCGCATTTGAGGAACATTCGTAAATCAAATTATTCGTTGATTGCGTTCAGCAGAAAAAGCAGCTTTACAACTGTTGTAAAATTAATTCTTTAATTTTTGTATTAGTTTCTCACTGGATTTAAATGTATAAATCAATCATATTAAAAAATTTTACAAAAGCTGCTTTTTCTGCTGAACGCAGCGATTTTTTAAATAAAAATGTTCAGAGAGAAATGTAATCACGATTAACACTAAACGCGCGTCCACGTGTAGGCCTCTGGATTACGGTAACACGAGAATGAACGAACGTCATCTTCTTCAATCAGAAAAACACTTCGTTCACAGATAATTTCATCGCTTTATCATTCGACATTTGGGATTGTCATTACATCGCTGATCCTCACGTCATCGATGCCGGCCCGCTCTGGCATCCGTCACAGCGCCCCACAATTCGATCACAAAATCGTCAGTAAAACCGAAGTCCTCCAAGTCGGAGTTGTCTATCGCTTCGGCGAAGTCTATACTGTTGCATTTACCCTCGGCAAGTTCCCAGATTTGTGTCGCTGTAATAAATCAGATAACAATCGAATATCAATCTTAAAATAAAAAAGAAAGAGACTAAAAAATTCATCAATAAAACTAGAAAAGTCTTGTTGCCGCCGTGCTAATTGGAATTCTCGTATTTATATTGTTACACACACACGATTATCTGTATGCTAATATTTATATATTCCTTAGGAAGGCATAAAAGTCAACAAAAAATTAAAATGACTTTATTTTAATTCTCAATAAACAGTCAAATTTTCTAACCCAAAATCATCATTTTAATTTTCATGACGTTAAAGTCATTTTGATTTTCTCTTGACTTGGTGTGTTCCTTGAGTTGAACTTACCTAACTCTGTATCGGAAATGCCCATGAAGCTTTCCAAGATAGTGTTAATCTTCTCGACGCCTATCGCAGCGGCATCATCAATCTATGAAAATATTTACTTTAATTATCGCTCAATGTGCGCAACTGTCCATTCAACTGGGATGAAAAGCGGTATATCGAAATATATATATATATATATAATAATATAAATAAATATATAATCTCAAAGTGTGTGTGTGATATCTAGATAATTCAAACATCTCATAACATAGGAAACTAGCACTTGTTTTACTCATCATTTTTGAGGATTAATATTATCAGAGAAACGTCACTCCCGATAAAACTATTTATTTATCTCACGAGTTCACCACTTGAATCTGACATCGTTTCTATTTTACACACCTGCTCTACGAGTTGTGCGCTACCGTCAGCCTTGAATCTCAAAGTCTCCTTGCCGGATCCATAGCCAGGCTTTTTTCCTTTTTTGAGATCACCACGCGGTCCGATGCTACCAAAGCCGTTCTTTTGCGGCTCCACCAGCCTGAGTGTGAACGTCGAACCCTTCGGTATATCTTTCAGCATCTTCGCCACCTCAAAATGCCGCCTGCCGACAAGGCTGGTCGAGTCAATCCTCTCGAGATGATCGCCCACTTCGATCACCTTTATCCTGTCGATCACAGAACCCTCCTTTATACGTTTTATGAAAGCGTAGCCGGCACCGTTATCAGTGATCGTCAGGCCCAAAGCGTCATCCGTTTTCACCAACTCGATTTCTTTCGGTTGGCCTGCACCGAAAATGCATTAATTACTTTTTATCTGCTTCATGCAACCTATGCTTTCTAATTGCAGGAAAGTATAACAGTAACCTTTCTTATGTGCGAATATGAAGTCGCCCACACCGATTTGCCCGCCTAATAGCTCCGTCATGTCCACTTTGTGCGTGTTGAGCGTGCAAAAAAGGATCTGGAACGTCAAATTTTATTTTATTTTCAACATTTGAGCACTATAACTCACCTTTACTCCTTCACCATCTCCCAAATTTTACAAAGTCTTCTATTTAAGTTGTTCATCTTTATGTATATCAACCCTTTTTCATATTTGGGGTCTTTAAAGGCAACAACAATATTTTAATTATGAATTTTGGCAGATGAATTTAAATCCATAAAAAATAAGTAAAATATAATCCGACTTCTATGATGGTAAAAACTCGTTAAAACTTTGACTAGAATTTTTTCAGATTTTTATATAATCCAAAACAATAAAAAATTTGCTCTATTTCTCGAAGACCCTGATTGTTGACAGAAGAGTTTATGTTGCCAGTGAAAGATTAAATATATTTTTATTAAAAATGTCATCTTCGCTCTAGATTTAATACTATTCCTTCATGACTTAACGATTTAACCAACTTAATTTTGATGTCTGATTTAAATCTTACTGCAAACATTCCGTAAAATTTAAATTATATACATCCAGATTTATTTTCTTAATTTCCTTCAGCCATCATTGCGATACAGCGTGGTGCTACGATGGTTTATTTAGCTTAGAGATTGCGAGAGAAGCTAGATCCCTCACGTTTCAAGCGACCCATAACGAGTCGACGAGCGACCTGGTTACATCGCGACGACCGCGTTTATACGATGAATTACACGTGGCTCTCTCCTCTTTCTCTCTCGTCTAGTCGAGACATATCCGCCAGGTCGACGGGAGAGAGGCCACGGTCCGTGACCGGCGCTTCCTGCGTCCGGTGTCGTTTCTCCCTACGTGGGACGCTTTGCGTTGGAAACCAAGCCGTTGCCACTCCGAGCAGCTCCATTACCATTAAGTCTGACGGCACCGGCCCGCGTTGCCGATTTCTCCAAATGTAAAGGAGGACTCGCGTAATTTTGCCTACATTTCACAGCATTTCGTGGATTCTTACATATACTTTAACATCTTTAGAAAGTATTTAAAGTAAAGTTGTGTATTAAAGAAAGGAAAGAATATAGAGTCTATTATTTAGTGAATTGTTCCTAGTATAATTTCAAAGTAAATTTAAGAAATGCATGATATGAATGACCCAAATATGTATTACATACTTGGAGTTAAACATCTTAAGTACAGTTTTAAAATGTAAATCAATTACAAATCACAAACTAATCCCAAAGCGATTTTAGCATCTTAAAACGATACTTAATATCTTATTGCACAAGACTTACATTTATACTGTACCTATTATGTTTCAAGACTGAGACTATCTTGAAACAAGAACGAACTATAAATTTATACCAGCTTATAAGTTTCAACGCTAACAACCAATTCTATCTCCAAAGAAACAGCTCAACGAATTAACGATGTGGTTCAGTCCTTCGATATACTGATTTAACGAATCCTTTCTTCTCTCGATAAGAAAGTTTCAACTATTTCGCGGCTTTTATCGCAGTCTTCGCGCTCACCTCCTCCGCGGGCAGGTCATAACGTTCGGCAATTTTCTGGTACAGTTCCCGTACATTGCTGAAGTCCGATATCAGTCCCGTAGGACTGCCGTGGGCCAGTTGGCAGTGGAAGACCAGCGTCGACGGCCGCGGGTCCCGGGGTGGCAATCTCGTCTGTTCGTGTTGAAGAGGAGGAGCACCGTTCCCCGACTGGCTACCGGTACCGTTACCATTCGCGTCGTTGTCATGACCATTGTCACTGCCGGCCTGATGCTGATGATGCTGGTGGTTGTAATACTGCATACCATTTGCGGCCTTCTCCGTTACCGGCGATCTCGGCGTGGCCCGCGCCTTGAACAGCGGCATCCTCGAGTCTATGAAAATAAATTATTGTATAAAGGAAGGCCCCGTTATTCAGAATCCGGTGTGACGTGCTGGATTCTCATCGCAAAATTGAGTTATTATAACCGGCTAGTCGATAACTGAGAAATGTGCGACTCTGAGCCTCCCGCGATCCTTTCACGCTGCTATCTTGAGATGGAATCGACATGATCGCGACAATGATTTATGATACCACAATAGCTAGTCGCGTTTTAAGGATTTAAGTTCGTATAAAATACCTAGTTTGCCGAATGTTTATGGAGTACTGCAGATAATAGTGAGATTAAAAATAATATTTTTCTTTTGCTGAAGTTACTTTAATCTATATATATAATAAATTAATAATTTATTTCACAGAAAAATAAAGTTTCGCTGAAGTATTTAAAAGTTTAGCTAAATATAAATTTGAAAATAATTTGTTGGAGACCATCAAAATAATTATATATGTAGGACGTTTAAAACTTTTTGTAGCATTACTCATGTTTGAGTTACCTACATAATTATTTTGATGATCCAACAAAATTATTTTCAGATTAATTTCAGATTTGTATCTACCTAAATTTTTAGATACTTCAACGTTCTTTTCGTGCACGAATTTCTCAATTTCATTGAAGAAATCACAGTGAGAAATAAAAATTGCGAAGGTAAGAAGTTAACTTAGCAATCGTTACATCGTGCGACGTAATAATCTTAATAATTATCGGCTCAACAATCACTTCTGCGAATACATTCGATTCTTAGATGCACGGTATTGACATAAGATAAGAGAAATGAGAACCACGGGAGAGGTACACGGTAATTGCAATCTCGCGAAACCGCCGGCCACACGTTCAGGAGATAAAAGCATGTATCGACCACATGTTCCATTGCCAAGAGTATCCATTATATGCTCGTTTCTTCTGTATTATATGCTTATCTCGAACTTGGTACGCGAAATCACTCACGTGCGCGATGGTCATGCACGGAACAACGTGCGTATTAATTAAGTACGCGTCTCTCGGGCGCGACGTTTCGTTATCTACTCGGGAAACCGACGTCTTTCTCGCAAAGAAACCTCCAAACGTAAGAGGTTTCTAAACTGAGAACAAATTTAATCAATTTTAATAAATATTTAGTTGAATACTGCCAATTAAATATTTATTAAATATAAAGATATATTTATTTGTGATACAAGAAATATTAATTTGATTTAACAATCATTCTTTTTACTGAACAAGTATTTATTTACTGTAAGAAAATGTTTAGTTGACAGTATTGAACTAAATATTTATTAAAATTGATCATATTTTTTTCTCAGGGTACATAACATTTTTAAACAAAACCAAGCCTTCCTCGTCAGTTGCCTCGTTTTCGATTCATGCCACCCAGACAGTCTTCAAATTATAGTCTTCTTTCATACACGAACTAAATATTTATTAAAATTGATCATATTTTTTTCTCAGTGTACGTAACATTTTTAAACAAAACCAAGCCTTCCTCATCAGTTGCCTCGTTTTCGATTCATGCCACCCAGACAGTCTTCAAATTATAGTCTTCTTTCATACAGTACTCATTATTCGCCTGAATCATCCTCTTTCAGCGAGGAATTATATCGGTCATTGTATATGTATGTTTTTTTATGTATGTTTTTCTTCGCCTTCTTTGATAGAATGTCTGAGAATGTTCATTGAATATTCACATGCCACAGTTTTAAGTTTTATTTAATCGCACGAGATAACAACGTCGCGATCATAGATCGAAATCTGAGATTTAAATCACGAAGAGGATTCTGATATTTCGGATAATCAACTCTAACGTTTGTCACATCAAACAGAAAATGGTTTTATGTACAACGTATTTACTCTCTAAAACTTTTAAAATGAATTATCGCTCTGAAAAGTGAAATCTTGTTCTTAAAGATTGAAAATAATTGAGCCACTCCTTTTTAAGATTGATTTAATTTTTACTCCTTAGAGTGAGATTTCACTTTAAAAAATTTAGAAAGTACAAATTCCCGTCTTCTACTTATGTCGTTTTCATCAGTCCGTAATATTTCATCGCACGTGTTCTGAGTTATCGCAAAATCCACGGGACAGTGTCCGGCGTCACGCGAGTGCGTTGGAAAAACGTTGTTCTTGCCGATCCGTGTTACGCAATGAGGATAACAGCTCAGCAGGAAAATATATAGTAAAACTATAATCATGCGCTATACTCGCAAACTACCTACGTAACATATGTTATTCGCGCTATTCGCTTCAAATTTCAACCTAACGCAATTGTTATCCAGAGTATTTCAAACCTAATGCGTTTCTCTTCGGTTATAATAACAGCAAAGGTCAGAAATTCAAACCAGTTTGATTTCAATCAATCTGATAACTGCAGCGAATGTGCATATGAATTCTTCGTATTTCCCGATGATTATAAGGTGTATCTTTTTTTGCAAAAATTAAATTTCGCAGTGCATAATTTCTTAATAGTGCATAAAAAGATAATGAAAGTTATCTTTTTTCTAGAAGAGATTAGTTAAATAATTTTCAAGCTTTCTAATATTATGAGTTAATATTTCATTAAATATATTAGTATTCTCTAAATTTTTTGGAATGGAATCTGCTCTAAATAATGAAAATTGAGTCAGTCTTGAAAAAGAATGGTTTAATTTTTAATCTTTAAGGTCTTACGGTTCTACCGTAAGTTTCAGTGTTAACTTTAATTTTTAAGAATTAGGAAAAGATAAACAGTAAATTAAACTGAGGTTAAAGTTAATTTATTGGAACCGGACTAAAAATGAAATTTCACTCTTTAGAGTGAGATTCACTGCAAAAGTTTTAGAGAGTAGAATTACAGCAGATCATGACGGAGATTATGATGGAGTATCTCGTACGTTGTCAGTAATTTTATCTCATAATCCAGATGGTGTTAAAACTCAAACGATAACAGATCGTTCCTCGAAATATTCATGATGTACTTGTTTCCACAAATGGCTGCATTCAGCACAAAAAAAGCAGCTTTGCAATTATAAAATCCTTTAATATATAATTGATTCTTGTTCTGAATTCTCTCACTGAATTAAATGTATAAACCAATTATATTAAAAAATCTTGCAACAGTTATGCAAAGCTGCTTTTTCTGCTGACCGTAGCCAATGGCACAGGCGGATTTGGTTTACAGGTCGTTGGCATCGCGTCGCAACCTCTGATTGCAATTGCAATTGCAAGCCGCCGGCGTGGATTTCGTAAACGGCTATTCTGCTACGACAATGCGAATTGTTCACGAAGCGCAATATCGCCATTCCAATTGTCTCCGATTACGGTCAATTATCTCTGATGAATCCAAAAGGAGATTGTACCGCAAATTGCGATTGGGTTCATCATCAAGCTCGTTCGCCATTAATTGCTAGCATATGCCAGTATAACACAATAAAGAATTTAAAAAAATTCACGACCCAAATCCGGCTAGGAATAAAATATGAAACGAGCACACGCATTATATCAACATGAGAGATTTCCTTTCCTTTATTAAATTTTGTTTCGCTCTGCCGACTAATTAGCGGCATACGCCGATTTATATTTGCTTCGTAGACTACTGGCTCCAATGTTTTACCGTTTGACATTTATTCCACGGTGCGTTGGCACTGGAGAGCAACTCTCACCCGAGTCTGATTGTTCAACCGTCCGGGTCGAAATTTACTCGATAAAAGTTGCTTATCGCGTTTCCAATTAGCGCGTCTTGCAACACGACGCATTGAGAAAAATGTCTGATTAAAAATGAACGAATCAGAAAATTTTTATTGTATCAGTCAAAATTCCGCTTGTCGCAACTAGAATTGTAGTAATAGATTTAACGAAACATTCTAATTCTCATCCATTTTTTATTAGAATTCCAATTAATCCAACCAGACATTTTTCTCCACTGAAGGCTGACGCCGCAAATCGAGCGGCAAATAATTACACAACTGTGCATAATAATTTCCGACTCTTCGTTTTGTCATCGTCGCATTGCTATGAATGTGCCACGGGAGACAAACGAGGTAATATAACAGGTTTTGCGCGATATCGGAATGTTATACAGCGAAAGTAACAGCACTTCTCTTATTTATATACATATATTGTACATATATTTTTCTTTTAAATAAATCTTCTAAACACGGAGAAAAATCGTCATTTTTATAAGACTAGTAAAAATATGTTGACTATTTTTGCGAAACTCATGATAAACTTTACTCTTGCTTGAAAGTAAAAATACGGTCGGAAGTATAAAGTAAACAGTACAATTACAGTAAAATCATTCAAGTAATCATTACCTTTTAGTAAAGTAAATCATACTTTCAAGACTTTATACACCTGTATATTTTTTGTCGCACAGTAAAGTAAATTTTTCAGGCTAAGATAAAAAATACTCGTCGATGAAGTAAATATGTATTGAGATATTGATAATTTATAGATTTACTTAACAAAATGTAAAAGGTATATTATAGTACAGCTATAATGTACAACGATTGCTCATTTATCAGAAAAGTAAATTTTACATAAATTATGAACATCTGTCCCTATATATAAACCTGCCAATTACGTTAAATTGATTAATTCTAGCTCTCATATTACTTAACATTTTTCTCCGTGAGCGGCAGAAAACTTGTCGGCGGTTTTCGGGACACCCTATATTACAATGGTATACACGTCAATACCGTAACGTTACGAGCGAGTACACGCCGGCGAGTACAAATAACACGCAACGCCCGTCCGGAACCTGCAACCGAGAAGACCGGCCTCTCACCTCTTCCTCGCCGTGATCGGCGCGCACCTGCCCGTATCCGCGTCCGTATGAGCTTTTTTTTTCACGATGACGACGTAACGAAAGACGCAAGGACACTTTATTCGGCGATCACGTAGAGTGTCGCAGAGTACTGACGGAGCAGCAATCAACCGCGACGCGTTCGTCGTCGCAACTGGCTAGCCACCGGGACCCAAATACCCCTTTCTTTCTACTCGTCCGCCCGTTATCGTTTACCCGTTATCGCTCGCACGCTCGATCTCTATCGCGTCACAGGCGCGAATGAGATTCGCGATCCGCGTCGAACCGCGAATCCAAAGATCGACGATGATCAATCTCGATCATCACGCGGAGGGCGTGCGATGAAGAAAAGAAGAGTATATGTACTTCATCCAAAAAATATCCTGAAGATGTCTTTAGGATATTTATTTTCAGAGGACATAAACATACTATATACGTATTGGAGACTGAGGATTGCGAATTAGAAATTAAAATTCGACCAATCAGACCATTTTAGTTTTAATCCGTTTCGTTCTAATTGGCTGAATAATCTTTACTTCGCAATCTGCAACCTCCAATAAGTAGACACGGCTTTAAGGATGTTTTCTGGACGTCTTTAGGACGTCCTTTGGAGATCTCTGCTGTATAGCTGATAGAAATTCGTCACCAGAAAATCAAACCGTCAAAATTGGATTTTATATTCGTTTCCATCAATACAGGTTCAAGCTTGGTTCAATTTAATCGTCATCTTTTTCTAATTTTAAGAATTAGAAAAAAAATGAAAATTAAGTTGAATGGAGATTAAAGTTATTCCGTATTGATAAAAAGAACCATTAGCTTCTTCTATTACGTCGAATTTTACGAAAAGAATTCAGAGATCAAATTTGAATTTTTCACAATGATAATAGTCTATCATAATTCCAGAATTATGATAGACTATTAAAAAGATAGAATTAATATATCCATATTTTTTTTGTAATATTATTTTTAATATAGAGAGCTCGATTAATTTATACTGTTAATATATCAGTATCATCACTGCCGATCATTTATGACAATGATCACGGCCTAACAGTTCACTTATCAATTATAAATGGCTCATTCGTTTTATCAAAAGTATTGTTTTTAATTGAATCAAATTATTTCGGAGAGGATTCTATTCCAAAATTTTTAATTTCCAAGATCGAGACAAAAGGGAACGACCGATAACATTAATAAAAACATTCTATTGTCTATTTTTCAAAGACTAAAATGAGTATATGAATATCTATAGAATGTCTTTAGAATCAATTTTCCCGTTACGATCGTACTCATCAATAATTTATCTACCGTTTAAGAATAATTGGTTTCAAGAATAAGGTTTCTCTATTGAGTCTGAAATATATACCTTGAAGTTTTCCTTTTCACATATTTGTAGAGTTATTTCTGTGGTACATATCCAAAAAAATAAATATCCGCCGGAAACCCCCGGAAGTCCTCTCGAGGTAGACGACACGGTTCGAGTGAATTTCACCTGCGCGACGTGTCTTCTAATTCATTTAATACCAACGGCACTTCCTTCGGGTATGAGAGAACATTATGTAGCGGGAGAAAATCGCATGAGGCAGATTTCACGAGCTCGCGTGCCACCGTGAGCGGAAAGCAGCGGCGAGAGGACTGATCGTGCGGGGCCCCTTCTCGTGCCGGCCGATCCTCCTCAAAACCCCGTCAGGTATCTATCGCTGCGTCATAACGTTAACAATGAGGTGCGAACAGTGCACTGTTGGGAGCCGTTCTCTGCGAAATTTGTTTAAAAAAAAAAACGTTGAAAAAATACATGAATATTTTTTTGTCATTTTATCAATAAGATCCAGTTTCACAACTCACGGTTTAACTTTTAATCGAGGTTCAACTTGTTTCTCTTTCCAATTCTAGAGTTAGAAAGAGATAATGAATAAGCGAGTTGTGAAACTGGGTCTAAATCATTACGAAAGGAAATCGTTTTTTCACCATAAGATGCGTTCGTTTGTTTTGGGCTCAATTATAATTTTAATCTCGGTTTTAATTAACTATTTATCTTTTTCTAAATTCTTAACGTTATTATATATTATACGAAAAAAGGATAAGATTCTTAAAATTCGAAAAAGATAAGTTGAATAGAGATTAAAATTAATTTTACATTAGTGGTACCGGGCTTTAATAAGTAAACGTTTGAATGAAGAGCGAAATAAAAGATAATTGAACTTTCCTGGTATATCGTGTCGTAATGCGTTAGTGTATAATGCATGTTTGATCAAGTAAATTATCATTAATTATTTACGTATTAAATACATATTCGCTTTCATGTGTGTATTTAGATCTTTTATTTAAGCTTCAATGTACACAATACCTATAGGAAAAGTATCACAAATGGCATCGTTATTGCCGGGTCGTTGAACGATGCAAAATGCGTATCGTACAATGCCATATAAAAAATCGTGAAAAAATCGTGTAAAAATGTGAACACTCTCGAAATTTAATTCATTATACGCATAATACTATAATTCATATACTCATATACTTATTAATTACAAATTATCAATTACTGTCCCATTAAAACGCAGGACGCTTATTTTGAAAATCGTACAATCCAATATTATATTTTTTGTACAAAAGAACAGATCGTTTACCGATTTTAAAGAGATTTCCGAAACCGGACGTGAGTCACTCTCAAAGAAGTCCCACGTCGCGATCAGAGCTTATTTCCGACAGATTGCACGTGTAAGGCCCGTATAAATACCGGAAGTAAAATCGATATTATTAATGATTTCTTCTTTCAAGTTTCACCCTTTCCATCATTATTAGTAATCTTGGGAGTCTCGAATATCAAAAGAGATGATAGCTCTCGTTAAATGTATCAAATACAGTAACACTGCGAGAGATATCTTGTCTAAGGGCCAAGTACTCCGAAGATAAGCGTCGATCGCCCAGCACCGCTCGAGTATTGTTCAAAGATATCAGATAAAAATATCGCATAACAACATATTCCCCGTATCGCACTTCGTACAAACAGTAACAACATAGCGCACTTGTTAACAAAAAAACTCAAATGCACTATAGAAAAAGTTCAGTCTATATATGGAATCGTTTGGAATTATAACATGTTTATACTCTCTAATTGCGCTCACATATTTCTAGACTCTTTGACTTAATACATTGTGGACAGGTCGCGTGAGTTTGTAGTTTTCCATGTGCATAGATAATCAAATAATAATGTTAATTGGCGGTAATTTAATTACCCCATTTTTTACGTATTGCGTAATAAGTAAATCTCGTAAAGAAGCTTATATGATAATTATACGTAGTAGGATGATTATATACATTGCGATGATTTATACTTTATCATTAGTTTCTTTACCAGTCCATAATGTGTTAAGACACATACATAAGTATGTATACATATAAGTATTTATATAATTAAGTATTTTAGGATCTAAAATCTCTCTTAAGAATTCCGAGACGGAAGAACGCAGAAAATAATACATTTACATCCGAAAGACTTCACGAATACATACAAATACTTATACTCTATTCGTTATTGCTTCAATATATCTGTATACAACATCCATATCAATTAACATGAAACAATCATCTAAAAGTTTTATAAAAAGATATAAAGAGACAAAAAGCTAACGCAAGTACGTAATTTCAATTACGAATGAGTAAAAGTTTTAAAAGTTACGGGCAGCTAGATACAGCTCTGGTTGGATGATGAACACCTTTGAGACGCGGCCACAGTTTGATTTGTCTTCCATCATCAAATAATTCCTCATCGGCACGAGCAGCTCGTCGTACGGGTCCATGTTTAATTGATACTCCTGCATGGCCCGGTATATGGCCTTGAAAGGTGGTTGCTTTTGCGAGTGAAATGTGCCGCGAGAACCATGCAACACCAGAGCACCTTCTCTTTCCGCCTCCGCACATACTGACATGTACATGCAATGGTCGGGCCTGTAGTTGTACCGACACGAGTATACGTATAACTTCTCCGGATGATAATGGAATATTATGTTGATAATGTCCTGATCGCCCCAGGTTATCTTCAGTCTATACTCCTTGTGGATGGGAATTACGTAGTCCGTCCATCGGAACTTCCTCATTCTCGTCAGATTCATCAGCATCACTCCTGAATTGACCCCCAGCTTGCCATAATATGGATGCTTGGCGAATCGATTGTACCAACCGGTATTGGGATCCTCGTGCTCAGGACTGAGGGCTGCCAGCTGACTGGAGTTCATCTTCTTGAAATTGTCCCAGACTTTCTCGGGTGGCGCCAGAAATAGGGTGTCTGTGTCCACGTAGAGAACCGCATCCGTGTCATTCAGTACAGTCTAAAACACAAATCCTGTAAATCTTGCTCTCAGAAAAAACAATGTTAGATAATGATCTTGTAATTTTTTCCCTAAGACAGGAAAATTAATATTTTCTCCATTACCTTCAATGATAAAATTGTTATCTTTCGTGTATATAACTGTACATAACTGTGGTGGAATAATAAAAAATATAAGTTAGGCTGTGAAAACTTGATAATGGAAACAAGACAAATTGGAGAAAAATAAGGAAAGTGCTAAAGATAATTCGAGATATAAGGAATTGTTTAAGTATTAAAAAGTATGAAACAGAGATGAAATAAGATTTTATAAACCAAGTTTCTTCCTGGCTATCATATATTCTGATGTAAATAACTCTATTCACTTTTCATATTTCTTTAGAGAAAAAATTACACGATCGCTACCCTGAAATTAGACCACCACTCAGATTCGCTTACTGGTAGAAACAGTCGTTGTGCCGCACAGGGTTTAAACAACTTCTTCCACATGGCCACGTCGCTACCATCCGGGAAGGTAATGGGCCGCACCAGGAAGTCAAAGGTCTTATTGGATATGAGTCGCCACTCTGACAGTTTCTCGCTGAAGGCTGGTATCAAATTCTGTTCAGCTAGTATTATGAATTGTAGCGGCCTGCTGGTGAAGACCAATGCTGATTTCAGCATAGTTAGGGCTTCGTGCAGCCTGTCCCCGCATACGACCACGCATATCGTCACCTCGCTTGTCGATGGAGTACTTGGGGATTTCTTCGAGAGCGCCAAGCGCTCCCTGCTCGCTGATGGTTGATCGTATAGCTTGTTGGAGAAATTGGTGGTCACGTTGAGCAATATTATGAGTGCGGTGAGGATAAGGCACAACAAGAACAACTTGTATACGGATTTCATCACGTTCGTGTTACGTCGCGTTTTATCTCAAACTGAACAGAATTGCAACGTGGTCGATAGACGACGTCGGCAGTGACCTGACGACATTTTGGACCCCTTCTGAAAGCAGACGTCAATCGACACGTTTGTGGAACACAGCAGGTTCCAATATCGCGTCGTTGATGTTGCGTCTCGCGTCTCAAGACTCTCAAGTAATGGTCTGCGCCATATTTACGATATAGATATAAAGGCTTAAACACAATGGTTGAGTTCAGCAGAGAAAGAAGTTTTGCAACTGTTGTAAAATTCTTCAATATGATTGGTCTTGCCCCTAGTTGCTCATTGGATCTAAATGTATAAACCAATTATATTCAACAATTTTAGGGTGCCGTCACATGCGGCGTAACCTGCGTATGCGTAACCTGCGTATTCTAGTAATTTACTAGAATACGTTATTTTTTATTTACTAGAATACGCCATTCTGAAAGCCCACATTCAAGGTGCCTTTTCACGCTGACGCTCGACGCTCATTTTCAGCGTCATTTATTTACTAGAATACGCCATTCTGAAAGCCCGCATTCACATTGAGCGTATTTCGCGGAAGATTAGAGAAATGCGGAACTAATGCAACCAATTGTTGATTAGAATTTCTGTTGTACACTCTAACAGAAATGCTAAATGAATTTACAATTGGTTTTCGTAACCTAAGCATCTCGAAAAGTACGCCTCATGAGGAACCGGTACCTTTCCATCGCGTATATATGAGCGGATGATCGAATA
>NW_017298811.1:276614-277826 GCF_001594075.2 Trachymyrmex cornetzi
GGTTCGTGACTTCTTAAGACCGTACCTAAGACGGTCTTGCATATAAGATCTGACTATGAATACCAGCCTTAGGCTTATTCAACGAGTTTTTGCATGAAACGAAAGAATCTGGCAAAAAAAAACGTCGTTCTGCCTTGTGATTTGAGATATCAAGCGTTAAAGTTGATGACTATTGAGGTTAGGAAATCTGTCGCAGAGGCAAAATGAGGTTTATGGGCCTTCTACAATAAGCCGCAAGTCAAAACGTCAGAAGTCTTATAGCGTTTTCGGCCCGACCGGGTTTGCACCAACCTGGGTTGGATTAATGGCGTTTTGCGCTCCCCTATTGGTAGAGCGTGTGACATCAACCAATAGGAAAGATTAATCCAACCCAGGTTGGTGCAAACCCGATCGGGCCGAAAACGCTAAATTAACCAGTCCCAAGTCGTTCAAGTTGGCTATTGGCCAACTTCACCGATTATGACTTAAGATCGCTTAGAACTTCTGACTTGCGGCTTATTGTAGAAAGGCTGTTATAATTGTACTGTTCCACATGGGTTTCGACTTTTCACGCGATGCAAAAGGGCGCACGACTTCTATAATTGTACTATTGCAAAATTGAAATCCTTATGCATTTTTTTAGACAGAATAATAGCGTTTTCGATTGGGCAAAAGTTAGTGCGCACCAGTGCGCACTCAGTTCACACCAACACTGGACGAGTTCCACGGGTTGCACTGAATAGTGCAAGTTCAAAAGAATACGCCAAGATTTTCAGTGCTAAAGCTGAAACTCATTTTTGTTCACTTTGAAGCAATGTTCAACAAAATGTTACAAAACCACAGTAAAAGATATTAAGAGTAGGGACAAGACCCCGTTTTCAATTCAACTGCGCAAATTTGCTTGTCCCTATGTATATCCTTAACTGTGATAAAACGTGCACTGAACTGGCACCGTCAAAATATCTCGTGCCACTTAGTGCGCACTGAGTGCGCACTACGCGAGTGTCGTGCGATCAAATGAACACGTGACACTAGCCAAGTGCGCATTGGCACTGCCAATCGAACACGCTCTTGACACTGAGTGCAGCCAGTGCACCCCAATCGAAAAGGCTATAAGTTAAAATGAGCAAGAAATTAAATTCGACGCATGGTGGTTCTATCTAGAGTCCTATAGCGTTTTCGGCCCGGCCGGGTTTGCACCAACTTGGGTCGGAAAATGCTTCGCTATTGGTT
>NW_017298811.1:278057-282448 GCF_001594075.2 Trachymyrmex cornetzi
TTTTCTGATTGGTTGAAGAGTGTCGTACGACGAATATCGGATACAGTGTGAATCTAGCATAAGGAGAGTACTAAACATGGTCGACATTCTATGAAACTGCCTTTAAACTATGTCAAACAAGATAAGACATGTAGGATAATGTGAGATAGGATAAAATAAAATAGAAATATGTCACTAGTACTATAAATGGCTGCCAAATCACGCAATTGGTCAAATTGCAACAGCGAATCAGAATGCATAACACCGATTGCGCCTCTCTGATAAATCTAATAGCGTTTTCGGCCCGGCCAGGTTTACACCAACCTGGGTTAGATTAATGGCGTTTTGTGCTCTCCTATTGGTAGAGCGGGTGACGTCAACCAATAGGAAAGATTAATCCAACCAAGGTTGGTGCAAACCCGATCGGGCCGAAAACGCTATAGGACTCTAGTTCTATCATGTTTCGGCGTAACAACAAAATAGCGTAAAAAGCATAAAGTGATTAGACAGAAACTGATGTTCAAGTGAAATGATATGATTGGTCGGGGCAAGTTACGTTTACGCAAGTTACGCCGCATGTGACGGCACCCTGAGGATCCGGGGTAAGAATTTAAATTTTAAAGGCTTTTCTCGCGCTTTTCTCGAAACGTTGTTTTTTGACAGTTGACACGACTTCAGAAAAATTAACCGACCCATTTAAAAAATTCTTGCGGCGTTGTATTCGTTAATTCGTAGATTGATTAGCTATCGCGTAAACTAGAATAAACCGGTTTCACTAAAAATAAAATTTTTTGTCCAACTTTTTTGATTGAAATAAAAGCGTTTTTTCGCATCACGTTCTAAAAACACGTATCAACTCGCGAATTTTCAATATTCTTCAATAATTCTAATTTACGCGATAGTCAAGCAAATAAACTTTTAGAAAAAATTTTGTTTTTTATTTCTCTGGCTATTAGTTCTCGAGATATCGTGTCAACCGTTTGTTCATCTCATTTTTTCAACTCTGCGACTCTCAATTAATTTCGTGGAATTTTGGAATTAAGATACCGCTGTAAAAATTTTTTCATATATTGGCTGCGTTCAGCAGAAAAAGCAGCTTTGCAACGTTTGTAGAATTCTTAAATATAATTGGTTTATACATACATTTAGATCTAATGAGGAACTAAGGGCAAGGCCAATCATATTGAAGAATTTTACAACAGTTGTAAAGCTGCTTTCTCTGCTGAACGCAGTCATTGACACGTATATTAATAATATGCGAAAATTTGTGAAAAATTAGAATCGTACATCTTATAATTTTCTATAAGAAAAATTCCAAAAAAGCCTTCTTTTTAGTGTGGTTACTAGAATGTACTCTTAACCAGCGTACCACAAGGTGAAGGTAATTAAATTTCACCAGATAAATTTTAATAAATTTTATTAATCGCAATTTAACAATTAAAAGTAAATAAGATTCATTTATTGTTAATGTTACATTCCGTTTATTAATATTAAAGTAACCATTGGTTCAATAAAATTTGTGTTATACGTATATTTTCAACGTTACCGTACACTTTATCGGGCATTATTAATTTTTTAATTATGCTACTGCGTAATAATATTATTTTTATTGAATTTTGAATTGCAATGATAATTGTACCATGTTTAATATACTAAAATTACTCGTTCATTGGATAAATTTTTCGATAACTATACCCGCAGAATATCTCGTTGATCGAACATGTCTCTCTTTAAATTATTGGGGCATTTCGTTTTATGCATAATGTTCTTTGTTCATCGAATGTAAACAAGAATAAATGATGCATCATGCACTCATAATCTATGAGGTACTTACGAAACAGTATGTAACATAGAGAAATTCAAATTTAATCCTCTATCGTTACAACTTTCAAAATTTCTATACATTTTTCTCAAAATTATATTGACGACTGAAAGAGAAAACGTTTTCTCATCAACCATAGTACATACTATTTTGTTCCAATTCACTACAGAAAACAACACGATGACATAAAACAATACAGCATATTCGCTCGATTTGTGTCGACAGACACAATAATTGGACTGCTATAGGGCGCTGAGATTAAAATTAATCATGACTCTGATGATGCATATTCAAAATAATTAGAACCCCAACCAAGCTGAAAAATATTAAACAAATCCTCTTATAATATAATACTTATAATAGTTATAATAGTTTTCTAGTTTTAAATGTAAAATCTCGATTTTTCTGAAATTCATTCCGATTGTTATGACAAAATCCGAGATTTTGGTTTTAAATAAAATGCATTTAATTATATACGCGCGCACACATCCTATTCATATCAAACCATAATCAAACAAAATTTCTCATGCATTACTGCAAGAACAGAAGGTCTGTTATATACCTGCGTAAGAGTTATCCTGGCGGATAAAACTGTGGCATACATCTGAAAGAAAGTATTCTATCATTATATTTAATGAAAACAGTTTTATTAACTCTTTCGCTCAGAAAGCGGGCGATCCGTCGGAATACCGCCATTGATCGAGACCCCGCGCCAAAAGTGTACACATTATATGTGGAGAGTCTTTGGTGTTTAAAATTTCATTTTACGCCTGAACAGCATGAACAACGCCGAGTGGCACCCAGTTGAACACGGCTCAATTGGACACGAGCTATTCACAGCGCTTGAGACTACAAAGCTCCTAAGCACCGGTAGCTGTGATTGGTGGTGTCCAATCGAGACGTGGTCAATCGGGATCACCCCAACAACGCCATACTGACATGTTTTTGAAAGAAAGGGATTGTCCCTTAAAACAATTATAATTTCTTTGTAAACTGTTTTTTAATTATCCCTTTCATATCAGTGACTTTATAGGTATCAATATACTATCATTGCTAATTATGTTTAAATATACATCATTTGACAAAATCAGTGTTACCAACGCTTGGTATATGGCTGTGCGGGATGGTTTGACGTAATTTGTACTATAAGGAACACGATAAATTATTTCGCGAATGCTGGCTGTAGCCAGCGTTCGTCTGTACGGATCGCTTCGTGGATGCCGAACGTAGCCAGCGTTAGGAGCGAAAAGGTTAAAATACAAAAGAATTAACTGTAAAGATAATCTTGAATACGCGTTCTATTTTATATATACGTATTTATTCTATTATATATATATATATATATAAAAAAATATATATACAGGTTGGGACAGTAACTCTCTCCACTTACAATTAGAATATTTTCGCTATCTCTAGAGATATGAAATAATATATTTATTTATGAATTTGTATATAGCATCAAAGAGGGGTACAATATACTAGTAGTAGTTTTTCTATGAGTGGAGGCGTTCGGAAATTTTTAGATCATTTCCATTTTTTTAAATGGACTTGTATTATCTTATTTTACACAAAATGATTTCTCTTTATTATTCTGCATATAAAAGTATTAAGGTAATGATATCAAAAAGCCAATAATTTACAAGATATTTTGTACTTTATTCTGGCACATATTAACATAAAATACTAAATAACTCGTAAATTATTAATTTTTTTTGTAATCCTTAATACCTTTGTAAACAGAATAATGAAATGAATCAGTTGATGGAAAGAACCCAGTGAGAAATGATAATAAAATCGATGTCGAATAGACGTCGATTCGATGTCAATTTGATAACTTGGATGTCGAATCAACATCAATTCGATACCGACTCTATTGTTATTTCTCACTGGGAAAACACATAGCTGCTTATTTAAAAATTATTCTATTTACATATATATTTATTTTAAAGCAACTATGTGTTTTTTATCCTCCAATTGATTCATCTCATTATTCTGTTTATAAAAGTATTAAGGTACGATTATGAAAAAAATTAACATTTAATGAATTATTAAATATTTAATGTTAATATATATGCCAGAATATAGTAAAAAATTTCTCGTAAATAATTGATTTTTTGATACACTACTTCAATACTTTTATATGCAGAATAATTAGAGGAATCATATTGTGTAAAAAAATCATTCAATGCCATTTAAAAAAGTGGAGGTGATCTTGAAATCTCCGAAGCGCCTCCATCCATAGAAAAACTGTTAGTAGTATATTATACTCCCCCTCCCCCTGCCCATAATACTATACAACTTCAATAAATATATTATTACATATCTCTAAAAATAGGGGAAATATTCTAAGTGAACAGAGTTACTGTTTCACTCTATATATATATATATGTATATATATACAGGGTGGCCCGTTTTAATCGCCGCACCCGAATTTCTCGGAACGTAAGCCAGATAGGGAAAAACGGTTCAGACAAAAGTTGTCCAGATCGAAGAGGGCCATCTGTCTGTGTAATTAGTTTTGACCTTGAACTTAACTTTGAAGGTCATTTGAAGGTCAATATGATTTTGTTAAATGGGAACCCCAATTTTT
>NW_017298811.1:283385-283776 GCF_001594075.2 Trachymyrmex cornetzi
TGCTTGATTATGAGTGAGTCCCCTTGCCTCTCACTGCTCGGGGTGCTTGATTATTAGTGAGTCCCCTTGCCTCTCACTACTGTAAAGAAATATTTAGTTCACCTCGAAGCAAATGTTCAAAGTTACGATCATTTGCTTCAAGACACAAAGTCAAACGCCTTTGAAAATGGCGAACGGTATTGAGTAAAGTTTGGGGACTCACTAATAATCAAGCACCCCGAACAGTGAGAAGCAAGGGGACTCACTAATAATCAAGCACCCCGAGCAGTGAGAAGCAAGGGGACTCACTAATAATCAAGCACCCCAAACAGTGAGAGGCAAGGGGACTCACTCATAATCAAGCACCTCGAGCAGTGAGAGGCAAGGGGACTCACTAATAATCAAGCACCCC
>NW_017298811.1:284320-286429 GCF_001594075.2 Trachymyrmex cornetzi
ACCATGTATATATATATATATATATATACATATATGTTTATTATATACTTTTATACTTTTGTTTAAAATAGGACATACCCAGCAGATACAATTGTATCCGAAGTAGAAATGTCCCAAGCCAAATTTTATCTCTCTTTGTTTGATTTGCAACATAAACTGCCAAATCTAATTGAAATAAATAATTTGATAAGCGTTAAATATATACTACTATTCTTGACAGTTTGGACAATTGCATAAATTTTATCAAAAATATGAGTAAATTTAAGACATTATTATAAAACGTTAATTATGTTACTTTGTCGCAGATATCAAGGCTCCGCCGACTAGTCGCGGCGGCCTTGTTAAAATCGTGACGTCAGAAACGAGGAATGACACGTTAATTTATGTTGCACGCCATTTTTAAATAAAGACGGTCTGACAAATGTTGAAACATACTCTTTTACATATAAAATTCCAAGATAACTTTAGTTCTCATCGATAATTACGACTTTGAGAAGTACGAGACAAGTCACATTTTCACAATTAAACAAATATTAACGAAATGGCATGCAATATAAATTTCGTCGTCAAAACACTTAAAACGTATACTACTGGAAGCGGAATTGCCTATGCTACCCATATACCAAACGTGAAGCCAACCATGATGTAAAAAGACAGGTGAACCATTGCGCATATGATATCAGGCTGTCGTGACATAACGATCGTAGTAAGCCATTAAGAAAAGTGCAGAATGAAGTGGAGCAAATGTACAGCAGGGGCCCTATTCCTGAACAGATATTGCATACGAAAATAGCAATTCCGTATACAATTGATCAATCACAATCGAGAAATTGTCATTTTCGTTTGCGAAAATTATTCATATGTGCTCAAGAACAGGGCCCCAATGCAATGTATCACTTCGCAGCCATATTGAATTCTGACATTCTGGGCGATTTCTGATTGGCTCTGTACTTTAGACGACTGCGCATCCACGGGAATGATTCACCTGTCTTTCAACATCATAGAATACGGCCCTAAGTCAAAACGTCACTTTTCCACGCCTACAAATTTAGCCATTTATCGTGGTGCGGCGCTGTAACACACTACGTTGAATGTATAGGCGTGTTCTTTTTGGCTGAACCTTTGCACCAGTTCATCTTTTTTCCTTTTCTCTCCAGCAGGCAAGAAGAGGAAGAAAGATGAACTGGTGCAAAAGTTCAGCCAAAAAGAACAGGCCTTATGACTATCGGTTTCGCTATGGTGAAATAAATAAGGTGTACCATTCCCGTGATTGCGCAGTTGCCACCAATGGGAAATTTGACCCGAAATGCAAAACATGAATGAACGAAAGAACACGATTTCGGGTCAAATATGTCATTGGTTTCCTCACCCCAGATTACCCTCGCCATTCACAGCCAGGGGCCCGATTCTTGAACTTATGCGATATTTATCGTATGAGAAAAATATCGCATGGTCCGTATCGCATGCGATTTCGGAATCGTATTCTCTACAGTCATTTATTGCCATGCGATATGCTATATGTGATAAATCTCGTATACGATTGTCGTACAGCGTTGCCAGATTTTGAAATAATATAATAACCAATCACAATCGAGATATATAAGAATCAGCCACGTAATAAACCGTATTTTCTGTCGAGTTTTTCACAGTTTTTCAAGATAATGAAATGTAAATTGCAATAGTAATTAAAAGTGTATGTTAATAATTAGTAATAGAAAATCAAAATGGAAACAACTACATCAGTAAAGAAACGATGCACATACATAAATGATGAACAAAAAAATGTTTTAATTGGTAAGTGACTTCGCAGCGAACAAGAACGCATTGAAATAGGTTAAAGACTTACAATTATATTTTTCAATTGACCATAATGTATTTTAGAACTGCTTGATAATTGTATAAAAGAATAAAAATACATTCGGATCGAAAAGAATTCGTTTAACGTTCGCAAATACATTTTTCTGAAGAATCCGTCTCAATCCATCCTTGCTTATTGAGATTTCGTAATATGTATTTTTGAATTTTAGAATTCATGACTAAACATCCTGAGCTACAAAGTGGAAAATTTTCTGCCACTTTTACTTATAAAAATGCTCAAAAATTATGGGA
>NW_017298811.1:286949-287936 GCF_001594075.2 Trachymyrmex cornetzi
GATTAATCTTTTCTATTGGTTGATGTCACACGCTCTACCAATAGGAGAGCGCAAAACGTCATTAATCCAACCCAGGTTGGTGCAAACCCGGTCGGGCCGAAAACGTTATTAGTCACTTTCGTCAAAAACAGCATTTGTTACTATATTTATCGTACACGACATTACATTTCGTGTGGTTGTACCCACTCGATGTCAAGTATTCGATATTTGTCGCATACGAACAATTCTCACGCCATTCGAGATGACTCAAGAATACGATTTTCTATATCGCATGCGATATAACATGCGATATCTAGGGTCATAGTTTCAAGAATCGAGCCCCAGGATGCGCAATGGTACACCTTGTTTATTCCACAATGGGTTTTGCCAGATCGCCGTCTGAGGGTCCACGCACAAAGATGGTCGGAACTAAAGTCACGAGATTAATCTAGTGACTTTAGTCGGAACTGTTTCCGATTGAATGGTAATCATAAGTCGTTGTCATAAGTCAACGCACAATGATTTTACGTAAACGACATACGTTGTGCGTTGACCTATGACAACGACTTACAGCCCTTTTACAATAAGCCGCAAGTCAGAAGTTCTAAGCTATTTTTAAGTCATAATCGGTGAAGTTGGCCAATAGCCAACTTGAACGATTTGGTTAAGACAGGTTAAGACTTCTGATGTTCTGACTGGTTCTGACTTGCGGCTTATTGTAGAAGGGCAGTTACGATTACGACGATTAGTTGGAAACAGTTGCGACCATCTTTGTGCGCGGACCCTAACTATGAATACCGGTAATTTAAAGGCCGGTATTCATATAGCGTTTTCGATTTGGCAAAAGTTAGTGCGCACCAGTGCGCACTCAGTTCACACCAACACTGGACGAGTTCCACGGGTTGCACTGAATAGTGCAAGTTCAAAAGAATACGCCAAGATTTTCAGTGCTAAAGCTGAAACTCATTTTTGTTCACTTTGAAGCAATGTTCAACAAAATGTTACAAA
>NW_017298811.1:288370-297959 GCF_001594075.2 Trachymyrmex cornetzi
TAACAAATATTTGCTTGATAGTCCGTGACCGTTACATTTAGTTGAATCAACTAATATTTTTTTGAAATAGCAACTTTTTTTCTCAGTGTGGATACCGGTCTTTTTTGTATCGCTACCGTCAACGCAGAGTTCTTGGCTGAGTAGCAAAGAGCCTTATGGATCTTCTACAATAAGCCGCAAGTCAGAACATCAGAAGTCTTAACCAGTCTTAACCAAGTCGTTCAAGCTGTTGGCCAACTTCACCGATTATGACTTATGGGCCTTCTAAAATAAGCCGCAAGTCAGAAATTCTAAGCGATCTTAAGTCATAATCGGTGAAGTTGGCCAATAGCCAACGACTTGGTTAAGACTTTTGACGTTCTGACTTGTGGCTTATTGTAGAAGGCCTATTAAGATCGCTTAGAACTTCTGACTTGCAGCTTATTGTAAAAGGCCCATTAAAGAGCAACCCTATCCCTTAAGTTTAATAACATTTTGTTATTTTTAACTTCAATATGTGTCAAAATCAATCCATTTTTTAGTTTCAAAGTAAAGCGTTCATATTAACGTTTGAACTTATTATTAGTAAATAATAAATTAAATTTGAGTCAAATTTAATACATTTTCAAGAGTTAAGTTATTTAACCCCAATGTCATAATAAAATTAACGGCATATTGAGTACAAGCAAGGCCGATGTACAGAAATGATTAAACAATAAATAACTCAAAATGAATATAATACAACATTATGAATTTAACATATTGTATTCTTTTATATATATATTTTTAGGATATTTATACATATATCCACAACACCAACTACAAAACCCTTATAAATTATTTTCAATTCTATATGCCAAAACGTACTGAGCTTATTTTGCAGAATATTTATAGTGTAATAGTAGGATATATATCGTATGATAGTAGAATATTGACAGTACGATGGTATGATATTAGAATATTGAGAGATAATATGAAATAACTTTTAAAAACTCGCTTTTGTTATATAAAATAAAAAATAATTTTTGGAATTTTTTCTAGTTTATCCTTACCTGTGGCGTTAGAATGTGTGTACAAGTATTCTAAAATATATAAAAGAATAACACAATTGTTATGTAATATCCCAATTTTGTACACGCTCATTCAATGATATTTATGTTGATATCTAGATTTTTAGTCAAATAAAATTACGCATAAAAAGTTAAAATTCTAAAATTAAATTTTGTTGTAATTATTTACCTGTTCACGTAAATCCTCATCGAGATTATAACTGGACAATTTGTGAAGAATTGCAACTGTCTCATTTATCTGAAATTATATCAACATAAAACGAAAATTTGTAGTAAATCTGAAAACTTTGTATTCAATGAATAAAATTTCAAATAAAACTTTTACATGTGTAATTTTATTGTTGTTTGTGCTTATTATTCTAGTAATAACTAGTTATTAATCCATTTGTTCTATTATAATATATACCTCATTATAAACAGTTTGACATATGTAGTGTAATGTGAGAAATAAAATGGTCGTCAAAACGAAATCAAAAAAAATACATAAATACATCAAAGCATTCATAAATTCCCATATATACCGATCATATGTTTTAATCATTTTATACGTCATTAGAGAGACAACTAAAGCTTTATAAAAGTACCATACTATTTGTATTGACATTTGTACTTTCAATACTGTGTTTAGCTTGCGTGATATAAGGCATAGTTGTAGGTGGACGTGCCTGTAAATAAATTGTAATTGTTATAATTAATCAAACCGAGAGATATACACGAGAAATATTAAAGAAATTATATTTTTAACGTAGAATTCGATATAAAATATAGTGTTTTATTACTTGCGGTTCGCAATGTATGATTATTTCACCTAATTGAAATTAATTATTCTTATAATGTATATACATATATAAGGTGACTCATATCAACTGATGCATCAAATTATCTCAAAACGATACGGAAAAGTGTATTTCAGATAAAAGTGGAACGATTTCAAGGATGACATAATATTTTTAATACTTTTTGAACATATTTTGTTACATTATTTTTTTTAGGAGATCGAGGCATCTAAAAGATGTTACAGTACAATTTAAGGATGTATTAGACGCACAGTCTCTGCAAAGAAAATTAAATTTGGAAGTAGGTTTAATATTTTTGTTTCAAATAAAATATATACATCTGAAAGTTGTGTCAATTCATTTCCAGGAATTCATTTTTTTCTGAGTTTAAAATTCACTTCCTTCTTAAAAAATCCACATTTCCCCTGCTTTAACATATTCTAACTTAGCTACTTTTTTCTTATAGTAATTTCGTTTTGAAAGCAAAATATTTGTGTCTTTAAGGTAAAGAATTTGTATCGTAAAGCAAAGAATATGTGTACCAAAGGAGAGAATTTGTGTTTTAAAGCAGAGAATTTGTCTGCTTTAAAACTTGAAAAGAATGAAGTGTTAAATATACATTAATATCATCAATTTTATTTGAAAATATGTCAGGATTACATTCTTGAGGCTTCCACGGGTGCTTTCTGTATAAAAGTTAGACGTTTCGTGGATTTCCTCCGTGTCCAGATCCATTCTTGAGATACCAACGTTTCGTGAACTTTGTAGTCCATTTCATCAGGGCGAGGGGCAGCCTGATACTGAGCTGTTCCTCCGGGCATGGTTATACCATGCCTCCGGGCTGTTCCTTTTTATATTACGCTGCTTGTAGGGGTGGTGGTGATGGGCGGAGAGGGGGAAGGGGTTGTGGGAGGGGTAAGAGGTGGTGGAATTGGTCGGTCTTCAATAACCGGGAGAATGGTTTTCCATATTTTATTTATGTTGTAGCCATTATCTCTATTTATAAATTGTTAGGGTGTTTTTGTATCTCTTTGGCTTCTTTATACTTTGTTGGAAAGTATGATGTACTGTTGACTATTGTGGTTCTTTGTCAGAGATGGTGAAAACTCTATGTACTAGTGAGTTGATTGCTGACTGTTTTTGTACTGGGTGGTGGTGCGACTCGGCATGTAGATATCTGTCTGTGTGTGTTGGTTTTCTGTACACTTGATGACCTAAAGTACCGTCAGCTTTCTTAAGCCAGCGGCACACGATGCTTTTTTTCCTGCTGGGTTGCTAGCTGGATTTGCGTGCTTGCTGCCGTGTTGGCAACAGTGCTGGCTGTGCTATTGGCTGTGTTGCTAATTTGGCTTCAGACGATGCGAGTTTTAGTACTGGCTGAGCAACTGGAATTTATTACAAGTACTTAAAAATTCTTAATCTGAGCCCTGAGGAGTCATGAACTTTACCGATAAATATTTTGGTTCGCGGGGAAGAGCAACGCTTTTTCTGTCAGATTCTTTCGTTTTATGAAAAATCGTCGATTGAGAATTAATCGCATGTGTTTACACGCTTCTCAGCGGCCATCTTCAAATGAAGCAGCGTCGTGATTGGTTCTACAATAAGCCAGCATGAAATCAAGAAAAATAGCACCGGTTCTATCACGAAAATCCAGCGGATCAGCCAACAGCGGGGCCTGCAAGCCATACAATTTCCAGCATAGCAGCCAGTCAGATTGCCAGCACAGTAGCACGCAAGCAATCCAGCAGGAAAAAAAGCATCGTGTGCCGCTGGCTTTAGAGACAAGAACGTCTAAGAAAGGGAGTTTTCCGTTTTCCTCTATGTCTGTAGTGAAGTGGATATTTGGATGTTGTTTGTTGAGGAAAACAAGGAATTTACGTAGTTCGGCTCTACCGTGTCTTCATACCACGAATGTGTCGTCTACGAGGTGTGATCAAAAAGTAGGGTGACTTTTTGAATTTCGCGCGCTCTGTACACTCTAATTTCAAAATTTTTTTTTGTTGTGTTGGTACACTCGTCACGATCATATGTTCACAGTTTTGACTATATAGTATATAGCATGTGTTGTTTTTATGTGAGAGGCATAAAGGTTAGACTCGTGTTTGCGTGCTCGGCGATTTTTTGCTGTTGACAATAATGGAGCAGAGAGTTTGTATTAATTTTTGTGTAAAAAATGGTATTAAGTGTTCAAAAACTCTTGAAATGTTGACAGTGGCGTACGGTGAGTCAACTTTGAGCAAAAAAAATGTTTATAAATGGTATAAGTTATTCCAAGAGGGCCGAGAAAATGTTAACGATGAACCTCGCTCTGGACGCCCCAGCACGTCAAAAACCGACGAAAATGTTCAGGAAGTGAAAGAAATTGTGTTGAAAAATCGTCGAATCACGATTAGAGAAATAGCTGATGATCTTAACATATCGTTTGGCTCATGCCAATCAATTTTAACGGATGTTTTGGGTATGACACGTGTGTCAGCGAAATTCGTTCCAAAACTGCTTAATTTTGATCAGAAGCAGCGTCGCATGAACATCGCCCTAGACATGTTGAACGACGTCAATGATCATGATCCTGATCTGCTCAAAAGGGTTATAACTGGTGACGAAACATGGAAAATTGAAAAGGCCCATGAAAGGACGAAGATTTGCGACGATTGAGGAGATTAAGGCTGCATCGCTGGAGGAGCTCAAGGCAATACCCAAAAGTGCATTTCAGAAGTGTTTTGACGACTGGAAAAAGCGCTGGCACAAGTGCATTGTATCAGAGGGGGATTATTTTGAAGGGGATAACATAATTTTGGATGAATAAATGAATATTTTTTTATAAAAATGAAAAACCACCTTACTTTTTGATCACACCTCGTACATAACGGAACCAAACTTCTGGTTTTTTGGATGTTTTTCTGAGGGCCTCTTTCTCAAAATGCTCCATGAAGATGTTGACGATTACAGGAGAAATAGGAGAGCCCATCACCGCTCCTGAAGTTTGTTCATAAAATTGGTTGTTATAGGAGAAATAAGTGCTTGTCAAGCAGTGCTCTATTAGCGGGATGAGGTCGAGAGGGACTTCATGTGAGGCCTTTATTATGTTTAATGTGTCTTTTATTGGGACTTGTGTGAAAAGGGATTCTACGTCGAAACTTACGAGCAGGTCTATGGGTCGTAGTCGGATTTTTTGAATCTTTTGTATGAAGTCCGTTGAGTTGGTTATGTGTGATTCGGTTTTTTCAGTGAGAGGTTGTAGTGTTCGTGCTAGGAAGCGCGATAAGTTGTATGTCGGGGAGTGTATGGCGCTAACAATCGGTCTGAGCGAAATGTTTGATTTGTGTACTTTCGGTAGTCCGTATAGTCTTGGTGGGAGAGGATTTGTAGGTTTTAATGTTGTTTTTGTTTCATTGGAAATGTTGCTTTTTTCCACTAGGATCTTGGTGTTCTGTGCGATTGTGTCAGTTGGATCTCTGTCAAGCATTTTGTATGCTTTGTCCGAGAGAAGGTTCTTTATTTTTTTCTTATAATCTGATGTGACTACTGTCGTGTTGCCTTTGTCGGCTGGAAGCACGATGATGTCTGTGTCCCTGTTCAGGTCTTGGAGGGCCAATCGCTCTTGTCTAGTGATATTTGGTGGAGGGGGTTTGGCTTTGGAAAGGATGTTGGTTACCTGTCTGCGGATATTATCTGTTTGTTCTGATGGGAGTCGGTAGATGGTTGGCTCTATTTGGCTGATAATTTTTTCCTTTGGAACCTTTCTAGGTGCCACTGCGAAGTTAGGGCCTTTGGCAAGTGCAGATGTAGGCTGGGTTCGGGGAGACGCTATTAGCGCTATTTGTGTCATTCTATCTTCATCGTCCATTAAATGTGAAACAAGGATAGTATGACACAAGTAGCGTTGATAGCGCGCTCCTCGAACGCAGCCATAGTATCTTAAGACAGGCCTTTGTTGGATAGGTTCTTGACGTTGAGTAGAGAAGGTTGTGGATTTTTGTGACGGATGATTTATGTATTTCTGTTTCTGTCTTTTAGAGGATAGTGTGAGGGTCTTCGCGGCTTGTTCGTATGTAATGCGATCTAGGGTTTGCCAGATGTCATGCTGCAACATGACGGACAGGAATAGATGAAGTTTAAAGGTTTTATGGGAGATCTGGGTTATTTGTGCCTTAGTGAAGTGGATGCATTCTTTAATAAGGATTAGGCTGGTTTTATGAAGGATGTTTTTGTGAGTTCCTAGGTGGTCCTTGAGTTGTAGAAACTTTGGGATGATGTTATTATCCCTACAGCGTTTTAGGAATGCCAAGTTTGATAGTTTCTTGGCTAAGGAAGACCTGAGTTTGCTGAAAGTGTTTACTTTTGCAAGAATCCTCTCCCCGTAGAGGTATTTGATAACATTCTTGAGGCTTCCACGGGTGCTTTCTGTATAAAGGTTATGCGTTTCGCGGGTTCCCTCCGTGTCCAGATCCATACTTGAGATGCCAACGTTTCGTGAACCTTGCAGTCCACTTCATCAGGGCGAGGGGCAGCCTGATCTGCCTGATACTGAGCTGTTCGTCCGCGGTCCGGGCCGTTCCTTTTTATATTACGCTGCTTGTTGGGGTGGTGGTGATGGGCGGAGAGGGGGAGGGATAAGAGGTGGTGGAATTGGTCGGTCTTCAATAACCGGGAGAATGGTCTTCCATTATCAGGCTGCCCCTCGCCCTGATGAAGTGGACTGCAAGGTTCACAAAACGTTGGCATCTCAAGAATGAATCTGGGCACGGAGGAAACCCGCGAAACGCATAACCTTTATATGTCAGGATTATTGAAATTGACGAAAGAGGTCGCCAACTTTCTAAAATTATACCAAAAAAATACTTAGGCACAATGAATAATTCTGTTAAACAACTATATGTTATTTTTACATCTGATTAATCTCATTATTCTATTCATAAAAGTATTAGGATATTACGATTATCAAAAAATTAATGCTTTCCGAGATATTTAATGTGTCATGTCAATTATATGTGCCAGAGAAATGTGCCTATAATATCTCGTAAATTATTGGTTCTTTATATATCTAACTTAATACTTTTACATGCAGAATAATTATAGAGAAATCATATTACGTAAAAAATTCTATATTTCCATTTTAAAAATGGATAATTATATCTTTTTCATTGCGTCTCTCATCGTATCTCTATTTAAAAGAGAAAAACGTGATCACAATAGACCTCGCTCGAAGCAATTGCACATTCATAGAAAACATTTCTTTAATACTTTTTGAAATATGTCGATGAGAAAGTTAGTTGAGACATCCTGTATACATATATACATTCGCGTGGATGTACGAGGGTCGTCTGAAAAGTTTTGAGCCTCATCATGAAGATGGCGTTACTCATCAAAGCCATTCTGGTATTATAATCGTGATACTTACGAAAGATATCTGTGACAATTGTGGCCACTTTGGACGTTTAGTTCTTGTTTGACAATTATTTGTGTCTTCATTTTGTAAAAATGGAAAAAATTGAATATCGTGCTATAATTAAATTCTTGCATTTGAAAGGCAATACGTCTCAAATTAAAGCCGAGTTGGACGCTGTTTACGGGGACTCTGCCCCATCATTTGCCACCGTGAAAAGATGGGTAGCTAAATTTAAACGTGGTCGTACCAGCTTAGCTGATGATGAGCGTTCGGGACGGCCAACAACTGCGATGACCACCACCGATAACATCGAAGAAATTTATCAAATGATAATGGACGTCGAATTAAGATTAGGGAGATAGCAGAGGCTGTTGGCATATCAAAAGAACATGTTTGTCATACATTGATTGAAGAATTAGGCATGCGTAAGTTAACCGCGCGTTGGGTGCCGCGCTTGTTCACTCTGGATCAAAAACGCATTCGAATGAACATTTCTAAGGTCCTATTGGAGCGGTTTAAGCGAAACGAGTCGGATTTTTTACGTCGATTAATAACGGTTGATGAAACTTGGGTCTACCACTTCACTCCTGAAACGAAAAAACAATCAAAACAGTGGACTGCGAAGGGTGAACCTGCTCCGAAGAAAGCGAAGACGGTTTTATCGGCGGGAAAGGTGATGGCGACTGTTTTTTGAGACAATCATGGAATCGTGTTGATCGACTATCTTGAAAAAGGTAAAACAATAACAGAGACGTACTACACATCATTGGTTGACAAGCTGAAGACAGAAATTGAGAAAAAACGACCGCATTTGAAAAAGAAGAAAGTACTGTTCCATCAAGATAACGTCGTCACACTTCGGCGGTCACTATGGCAAAAATTCACGAATTGTGGTTCGAATTAATTGACCATCCACCTTATTCACCAGATCTGGCCCCCAGCGACTTTTTTCTGTTTCCTAGGCTCAAAGTTTAGCTCGGAGGACAGAAATTTTCATCGAACGAGAAGGTCATCGCATCCGTATACGCCTATTTTGCAAAGCAAGACGCTCAGTATTATTTGAATGGATTAAAGGGTGAGAGCTGGAAAAAATGTATCGACTTAAAAGGAGACTATGTGAAAAAATAAAATTGAATTTGACCGAAAAATTACTTGTTTCTATGTTAGGCTCAAAACTTTTCAGACGACCCTCGTATGTACACAGTAATTCTATTAACTAATTATTACACTATAATCCATATAATATATTGATTGTAATCTTTAGCTTCTGTTATCCGCTGATGCACAAAGATGGATCTGTTTTGTCTTCTGTAATTTGCACTACTTTCGAACAGATCAGAATATAATACACGTAAACATTCATTGGTTCGATGAAATCTGGAGCTTATGCATCTGAATTAAAAAAGACTTAGTTATATCTTTTATATATTAACATTATAACATATTATGTACAAGAATATTAACACTAATTACGTTAATAAATAATCAGAATCGGACTAAATTAGAATTTAATTATTTACTTTTTATGTTTCAATATAATATTTTATACATATATGAGCAGCAGAATTTTAAAATGTGTCCAAAACTTATAACTTGTAGATAACGAAAAAGAAAGCCATCTGAACACTACGCGTCTTACAGAAAATAACAATTTGTCAATCAGTAAGAGAAATGTTAAACAGAATTGTTAAACAAGTGTTAAAAACATTAAACAAATGCATTTTAAGGAGGGATTTTTTACGTTTTAAGGGTAAAAAATTCGATTTTTTTCGCTTTTTTTGAAAACATAGTCTTAAGAATATCCCACAAAAACGTTTTTTTGGGAGAAACGAAAATTGTCCAAAATATACGAGTTAAAATGACGTTGTGTTTGGGGCCGCTCGACCGATTCAAATAGCGCACACCAATCAATTGCTATAACCGGCGCTCGCCATTATTGATATTCAACCTTTCGAAAACATTCTAGAAGGTTTCTATCCAATACAGCAGAGTTTCATTCCCTTCTGAGTGTCACTTTCGCTCGTAACGGAAAACGAAGCGGTACTTGTACTAAAATGTTTCAGAACTTTATTCGCGTTTTTCCCGAGACCGTGTTTCGAATATGGTGATCACGATTCCAAAAAGAATATTAATCCGAATGACTTCTACTTTTACGGTTATACTCAGAGACCATGTCGTTATCGCTCGAACTAGGATTAATAGTCCGGGAGATGATGACACTAAAATGGTCATGATTTGTTACCGCTTGAAATCGTTATAATTTGTCATTTATTAGGTAAACATGCAGGAAACGCAAGTATGGCAAATCTCCCGCGGTTTTAAAATTGATAGCGTGTGATTGAAGTTGTCAAAAATTTGTTGCTTTTTTCCTAATA
>NW_017298811.1:298447-314753 GCF_001594075.2 Trachymyrmex cornetzi
TCCTGCATGTTTACCTAATAAATGATGAATTATGACGATTTCAAGCGGTAACAAATCATGACCATTTTAGTGTCATCATCTCCCGGACTATAATAGTCTACGTTAATTTTTTCTATTTTTCTGAATGTCAAATAAAAAGAAAAAAATGAAAAAAATTCGAATTATTTTTTCAAACTTCGGAAAATGTAGCGTTAATCCAATCGTAATATAACTACTTGTCGACATGCAGCGCAGCTCTCCCTTAGAGCCAGGGATGGAAGTTACTTTTATCGTTTTGTAATTATTATTTATGACGATTTTACTATTACCTTTTATGTTACAATTTTAACGTTAGTTTTGTCGTTACTTTTTTATGGCGACATATATCAAGATTAAGTTCATTGGAGACGAAAATTCTGACCATATGTTTATTCGATTACTTCGCTCAACAATGCTTCCTTCACAGCGTTTTTTAAAAATGCTTATCCCTTACAAATATTTAATAATAAAAAATAGTAATTAATTATTTATTTTAAATAACTGTTGTTTAGTATATTTTTAATACTCAAAATAAGTATTGTACATATATGTTTTGTACACAGCTAACATACATATGTCGTCAAGGTCATGTTCATTGACGGAGATGGCTCTCTTTTTTATATGTTACCAGGTCTTTAAGTGTTTCACTCTGTAAACATTTTGACACACAATGTCAGTAAAAATAGCTTACAAAGTAAATGTATACACATGTATAATACTAACCCAAGGATAGCTGCAGAAATCAGAGCACTTAAGGCAATAACGTATGATGGATAACAGTTCAGAAACATAACATATGTCCAATGAACAAACTCGGTGAAATTTATGTCATTTTTTAAATAAAAGAGAAGATTATAATAATTATACGCTAACTGATAAAAAACATGTACAATCCATCCGATTGTTATTCGAATTATCCAATTACGTAGCCTTTGGTACTCCTTTGGCGTTCCGAGAGCTTCTAACGTATGGTCTACTATAGCAAGTTCGCGTAAACACATTTTCAATTCCTTTAAAAAAATCATATTGATCCATTATGCGAAACAAAAAAAATTGTAATTTTGTATTTGAGTAAAAATTGTTATTGCAATGTTTACACGAAATGTGACTGATAAAGATTTACATTATAATAATGTAAGCATTAAAATTGATCTGTTAAAAAGAACCTTTTTTTTGTAATTTGATTTAGTTTATTGCAAAGCGCTATGGAAAAGACTACATGTTAACAGAGTAATAAACATAAATAAAAAATATGATACAATAGACTATAGCAGCTTACAAATGGTTAGACGTCAGCAAAACTGCTGTTACAAAGCCTAACAGCAACAAAAAATCGCGAGTACTATAGCACGATACTAAGGCAATGATGTACTGAGTGGTGAAACAAAAAATAATTAAAATCATATAGATACGCACGCACAAACACACACACTCAAGCACTTACATATACCAGTTACATCAGTCTTGCTTAAATATTGTGAGTAACGCGATGAAACGTGAAGCAGCAGAATGAAAGCAGGACAAAGGGGGAGTGGTTTTTATTGATACAGTAAGAGAACTACACTGTTTAACTGAGGTGTAGGAGAAAGCAGCACTTAGTGGAACGATGAATGGGAAGGATAAGTAATATTGGTACCTGATGACAAGGGGGTTAAAAGTGAAATATAGCTCAGAGTGCAATTGAAGGAGGCGTCGCAGATATAAGGAGTATTGATGCGAGGGAGAGTAAAAACGAGACAGCATAGGTGGAGAACAAAATGTTGCTACATCCTAGTCAGATCTCTGGTAATACGGAGATATATGGTCGTATTTACTGACACAATAAGAGAAGCTGAGGCAAGAATTTTGGATACGCTGTACACGATTCAGTAGTTATTCATTAAGACCAGAACGTAGACGACATCGACGTAATCAAATAACGAAATAACCGAGGGGGTAACTACTAGCTGAAATGTTGTCCCACTGATTACATAATTTCATTTGATTTCATACGATTTAAAATGATTTCATTTGATTATAAACGATTTCATCTGATTGCAAATGATTTCATCTGATTGTACAATGTTTTAATCTAATTATAAATGATATCATTTGATTACACAATGATTTCTCATGATTGGATATGTAATTATAACATTTTTAGTGATTACAAATGAAAATTTTATTTGATTAAAAACACTGTGACGCGAGGATAACTACTTAATATAAACGTGAGACAATATGTCTCCAAAATCATAAAATCTTTAAGAAATCGCTACCCTGGTAGCAAGCTGACGTCAAAATGACGTCATTTGACGTCAAAAAGACGTCATTTGACGTCAAAATGACGTAGCTTGCTACCTGGGTATGTAATCAGATGGGTGTGCAATCAGATGTGTCCATGAAATCAGATAAAACTATGTGGAATCACTAAAAATCATAATGAAATCATGTGTAATTAACAGATATTATTTGAGATTTCATTGGAATGCCTGGAAATCATGTGTAATCATCAGAAATCATATTTCATCAACATAAATTATTTTAAATTTCCATGTAATCATGGCAATCGTGTGTAATCACCATGAAATTTGTGATGAAAATGGTCACCATAAAATTTCATGAAATCAGTATAAGTAAACAATTCTAAGGGCCGCGACACAGACTTATGCGTAACACATAACGCATAGTCGAGGGGGTAACCACTTAATGTAATCGTGCACTGTTAAATTTTATAGGGTCAAATTAACTTAATGTGAGTCGCCACTGCTCCTACTAAATATATCGTTATTTTTAATTAAAATGATAATTAAATTTGACACTATATAATGTTAAATTGATACTGTATAGTGTCAAATATAACCATTGTTTTAGTAAAAAATAATGATATTATTGAGTAGGAGCAGCGGCGACTCACATTAAGTTAATTTGACCCTATAAAATTTAACAGTGTGGGACAGTCCTCGAAATCATTATAAAATTTATATGAAATCTCTATGTATAATCCGAGAATTACATATGCAACCACAATAAATCATTGTATAATATTAAATAAATTCGTATTTTACCAAATGACTGTATGTGTAGTGAAAAAAATTATTTGTAATCAGATAAAATCATATGATGTCATATAATCTGTGGGACAATATTTCAGCTAGTGGTTACCCCCTCGCGCATAGTGCATAAGAGAAACAATTGATAAAAATTTTTCTTTTTTGTGAAGTGAAAGGAAAAGAAGTATTTAGAATTTAGATTGATTAGTTCTCTCATGCGTTATTAGTTATTAGCTTTTTGCAAAGGTCTGTGTCGCTGTCCTAAAGTAGCAGAACGTAAACTACATTATCAGCCATGTTTTCTTGTGCACATAGAGCATCATTTGTACTTGTTTAACATTAGATTATCGATAAAGATAAATTATGCTTTATGCGTTTGATGAGCAAATTTGGAACCTCTAGAATCTTATATGTATATAAGATGAAGCGCGACCGAACATATATTGCGCCTATGTAAAAAACATGGTGGTAGTTTATGTTTGGCAACCTCAGATTTATATACACTGATTTCATCAGATTTTATGATAATTCCACATGATTTCATCACAAATTTTCGTGATTGCATTGGATTTTCAGTGATTTTGTGGAAATTAAAAATGATTTCTACGAATTATATATGATTTCATTATGATACCTGATGATTCTGCATGATTTCATTTAACTTCTTGATTACACCTGATTGCAAAATTATAACATGGAGATTTCATAGTGATTTCGGGGACACTGTCCCACGATTACATTAAGTGGTTACCTCCTCGGAAATAACGCATAATTGAGAAATGAAGAGTTTTTGAAAGCACAGGAAAGGATGTGGTGAAGAGAAGGGGATAAAGAAGATGTAGACAGGTATATGCAGCCCGACACTTGACGGCCACGTGTAAATCGAATATGAAGATTCAACATGAATATCAAGAATTTCAATAGAGGAGAAGCGAGGAATTGGAACGGAGTTAAGAGAAATATGGAAAGATTGAATACGAGATAATAATGTTGAGGAACCGACAATAAGCAAGGATGATTTACAGGGATTTAGATGCAGCGAATTATTAATAGAAACCATTCGGCAATAGATTATAACAGCGAAATTCAACTGGGCGTTAGGAGTCTACGCGCTATTTAGCGCGATTAGCGGTAATTGTTATTGCTGAGGATAGCTCAAAACGTGAGCCGAAACGTACAAATCTAATTTGTAATTCACACTTAATTTTTGCACAAAATTGCATCCAGCGCAGACTCCTAACGCTAAGTTGAATTTCGCTGTTATATTTTTGTATTAATTAAAGAAGTCTATAATTTTGTATATTTCTCACTACTTGAATTGTTTATTCGGCAATAGACTTTAGATTTTTATTTAAAGCGGAACAGTACTGCTAAAGCATTGAATGGATGAAAGGATTTGAGAAGAATTACGTCGTCTGCATAAATGAAGAGATCGGAGGACAGAGAAACATTAGACAAATCAGAGACAAAAATATTAAAAGTCCGAGTATGGAATCCTGGGGTACTCCAGAGGAAACGGCACGAGGAGAGGAAAAAAGAGGAAAAGGATTATATTATATATGAGGGCTTGCTGGGTGCGAATTGTAAGGAACGAGCAGATTAGTGAGAGGGCCGAATAGGTTAGACTACATAGCTTGAGTTTGACTAAAAGTAGGTCATGGTTGAAGGTAGCCGTTTATAAAAACTTTTCATAAATTTGTATTTGCCTGTAATTGCGAATTTAAGACTCTTTTAATGGTCACAATTAAAAATACTATTAGGTGTTGAACTTAATTCCTGCCATTTTTCATCTCTAAAATTGATTTGTTTCGTAGGGAAATACCTTAATCAAAGTATTATTAATAAAGTATTATTAATTAGTAATAAAGTAGAAAATGGAGGAAATTACTTTGATTAAGATATTCATTCATCTTCCCTTCGAAACAAATCAATAATACTAAACGAAAGACAAGTAATATTAAAAGATCAAGTATTATTATATAGTAATCAGGACTGACCAGGAGTCATTTTAAATTTTTACCTTGAAACGACACATGCTAACAAGAATTAATATAATGGTGAGCAACGATACGACATCTGCCATGAACATTTTTCTTTCTATCTGGAAACTATAGATGTATCCTGGATAGTAATAGAAGTATATAAGAAGGCTCCATTTGGCCAAACCATACAGGCAAGAGACATACGTCCTAGGTTGTCCAAGAGGATATTCAAACATGGCCAAATTGCAGAACCCGCCAATGGTCATTAATGGTGCCAGCGCTCTTTCTAGCGTCATAGTTTCCGAGTCGACTAGTATTTTAACTGAATTAGTTCTTGTTGCTCGAAACACAAACACGTTTTAATATTTTTTATAAGATTTTCAGTAAGTTTTCGCAGTTTCTCTAGGAACTTTATGAGAACTACTCTGTAAGATATGTATACTGGGAAATATAACGTATGTAAATGCCGTTCAAACAACCAAGTATTGAACAACAGAATAAACACACAGATAATCTAGATTAGATTGCCTTTCTTTTCACGGAATTTTTATTTATAGGTATGTAGATTAAAGCCATTAGTTATGGATCATCCTTGAAAAAAACATTCATATTTTTATCTAGAACGATATCAAATATTTAATGAAATATTTAATAGTTATGATTGATCATAAAGATTACATTATGGATGATTTTATTTCAATTCGATACCGTCTTATACGTTTTAATTTTAATTAAATGAAGTAATGACAATTGTACACAATTAGACTTCATGTGCTAATTGCGGATAAGTTCACCAAATGCTTTTTACTTTTTGGATTTAATTTCAATTGAGCATGATTTCATGAAATCTAATGCTATTTACTATCTCCTGTAAAAGCCATAAGGCAATTCTTATGATATTACACTTTGAATTAATTTTTGTAGGTATATATCCTACTTTATGTCTCACGTTTTATTATTTAATGACGTTAATATGAATATGCAGAGCTATTGCTAATAAATAAAAAATAATTGACATTTGAAAAAGATAAGCAAATACTAAAAAATCTTGTGATATGCATTATTTAATAAGTAAATGCTATAATTATTTAAATATATATCGCTATAATTATTTAAATATATATCGCTATAATTATTTAAATATATAATGTCGTATAACGTATGTATGTATATGCCGTTCAACCAGCAAGTATTGAACGACAGAATGTGCACACAGATAATCTAGATTAGATTGCGCTTATTATTGTGGAACGTTTATTAATGTGTTATGAAGGATAAACGATTATGAAGGATATACGTAACTAAACTTGCAATATTATGTCTTTATACTAGGTACAAATGCGTTTAATGGATGCTTTTTACTCACATGGCTTTTAACGACACGTGTTGATTTGAATTGAAGCTGATAACTTTAGTAAAATATTTTATATATTGAAGTTATACGAAAAATCAATAAGACATGACATAAGCATAAAAGCCAACGCTAGTTATTATTGTTTTTATCAATTTTACATCAAAATATAAACTCTATATGTTTCGACCAGCATCAGGTCATTTTCAGCAATATTTTAAAAAAGAAATAAACAACATTGGTAAGATCTCCTTCCTTAATTTTTCTAACATTATCTTAATGTTAACAATAATCTTAACTGCTCGCCGCAAAACTTAAACGGTGAAAACCATGTTTAGAAGCTCCTTACAAGTTCCACGAACTCCATACCATAACGCACTCCTGTGTTTCTATTCCTCGACATTTATTCAGTATACGTATTCATTCCAGTTATCGTCCACATTCCACTTTTACTGCTAATATTTCCAGTAATCTCCATAAATTCTTTATTTCAGAAAACCAATTCTCTCGTTTAATACAATAGTTGACCACGATTATCAAGAGACACGGTAGTGTCTCGCGCCAAGTGGGCGCGCAGCGCGAGACACGCGAGTGTCTTTACGCGAGTTAGCGAGTTGCGGGCATCCGAGTACCCGAAATTCTCGGTTTTTTTAATAAAGGCCACATTTTTATGGTTCTTTTCCATATTACTACGTGAGTTAGACAAAGACGAACAAAGTTGATTATTCGGTCTTTCTCTAATCCACGTAATAATATGAAAAAAAACCACAAAAACGTAGACATTACCCTACGAGGTTTGGTACACGAAAAGGGCACGAGATATCCTGTACTCTCAGGTTTCTCTCTGATAATACTTTTCAAATTTATAATAAACTTTGAATCTTGATCTCGGAATTAGTGGTTGAGGAAAGTCGATTTTTTCAACAGTCGATAAAGTCATTATTAACTTTATCTACTGTCGATTTTTCCGACAGTCAGTAAAATCAACAGTAATTTTATCGACTACAAATAATTAAGATCCCCTGTTTATTTACTGATATCAGAAATTTTTAATTTACATTTTCTCTTCTAATGTGTTTAAAAATGCCATAAAGACATAAAGATCTCGTAAGATAATCGTAAAGATGTCTTTTGGGACATAGGCATATCCAAAAAAGATCTACTAGACAGAGGTTTTTTTTAGACAATATATGTTGTTTAGGTCAAAAATTGTTTACACAAAAATTTTTTTTCTCAAAAGAACTCGCTTTCTGGGGATTCTTATTATATAATACCGCAATTTGATGACTCTATTTTTAAGATAATGTAATTGGCTGTTTATCACTTGAAAGTAGTAAAGTACAATTTTCTTAACGGAATTTAGAGTAATAATGTAATTAACAATTAATGCTGTAGTTAAAAAAAAATACCAACGTATTTTATTATTGAAATATTATCTAAGAGCTGACAACCATGGTGTAAAGAATTGCGTAGTTGCCCTGTGTCAAAAAAATTTTTTTTCCATCTAGAACACATATACATCAGATTTTATTTGATCATCATCTCTCAGAAGGAAATGGTAAACCGAGAGTATCTTTATTGCTATATAATAATCTCTTAATGCTGATAGACCATCGGATTTAGGATTAAAAACGATACATCCCATCTCAGTGGATATAAACAAAAGAAGTCATCACGTTTCTAATACAGATATTTGAGATACAATAAATCGGGAGAAAGAACAAAATTTAAGAAAGATAATTAATATTATCAATATATTTGTGGTATGTAACGTCGTATAATGTCAGGCGTCGAGTGGCTTGCCACTCGGTGCGATTAATTCCCGATCTGTGTAGATCCAGGTTCAATTCCACTTGCCTACATACATGATTTTTCGCATTTAAGGAGCCGAAAATGACTCCATATATTTAAGATGCGATTCCGTAAGTCTTTACACGCCTACCGACAACTGCCGGTTCGGATCCGGCATTAAATTTGTAGGTCCCATTATTACTAGTGGATATTATTTATCTGCATCTGAGCACAAACAGTAATTGAATATCGCAAAATTCCATTAGATCTTTCTAAGATCGTATAAAACATATTCGAACTTTTTGATTTATGAGTTTTTATTTCTTTAATTATCTAAATGCATTACATAATGATAACAAATAATGTTACACGGTATGAATTTGACTGTACTTCAAAGATACTAATTGCTTTTCTACGCTACTAATAATCTTCCAATCTACATCCTGATAAAATAGAATATCAAAATCTGGATGACTCATCATCACTTTTAATGTCTTTTTTGCATCATTCCTGCAGTTAATATACTCGTATAAGCGTAATAATAGCAAATATTATTGATGATATATTCCCAATAGATGAGAATCAAAATCACATTTTGAGATTTACCTTGTTTCGTTATTACCGTCAAGAAGAAATTTAGCACACATTGTGAATATCTTACGGCGAAGGTCTTTGAGATTTGGATTTGACAATAAACATTCCACACCAATAATATTAATAATATTATAAAGCAATCGACTGATGGTTGCCCTTATCAATGGATTCTTGTGGCTGTATAATGTTACAATATAAAATTGTTGGAGATATGTCAATTGGAGCAAAGATGGGATAGTACATTCAATCACCTAGCACTATGTTCGTTGGTCAATATACGAATACAAGTTGCAGGAGGCAAGTGTGACACCATGGAATCCAAGGCACGTTGAGCGTCATTTCGGATTCCTTTGTTCGTATGCGTGCTTTTCAAAAGCAACGTGGATGCAAGTTCATCAAATTCAGGTCTTTGAGTACACTGGACTGTCTTGTACAACTCCATCGCTACCTGGCAGGCAGTTCTAACAACATGCGGCCTCGTATTTCGCAGTAAACTGCAAAAATAATGATGTTACGTTGTAGCAAATAAAATACATGACTCCATCTCTCTAAAATTTTTAAAGTGAATATCATTCTGAAGGTAAAATCTCACTCTTAAAGATTGAAATTTGTGTTACTCTTTGTCAAGAGTGGCTTAATTTTCATTCTTTAGAATGAGATTCTATTCTCATTCTAAGAATTTAGAGAGAGGAGATACAATAGAGATGCTCCAATGACCTGCATAATGTTCGATATATACGAGGCATGTTGGAGTCCAGTAATTCCGGTTGAATTCTCGAAATGTGCATCAGCTTTGTTAAAGCTGATACACTGCTTTGCCATTGATCCTGCTTTAAGCTCTGCATGGCATGTTTCAATGCTTCATGTGGACTCGCGAATTCCTCTTGTGTTTCTACACAATCGCTCTCCAGCATAGATACATAATCCCCATAAATGACAGTAGGATTAACATCCTTCGGATATTTATTACTGAAAATACACATGTTCGAACATGAGTAATACATTCAACGTTTATTGTTATTTATATATATTTTATTTGTAATTTACTAATTTGATTTAATTCAAATAATTTGTCCCATGTTAAAATTTTAGTAAAATGCAAAGAAATTAAACATGCTCGATGTACCTGTCAGATAACGTGGGAAAACGTAGGTCACCCGAAGCCCCAGAATATACTTCGACAAATTGCGTTTTTGCAACTTGTGATGAATTTGCATTCTCATGCTGAATAGATAAGGAAGTCGTTTCCGCCGCCGCACGTGAGGCAGACTTACCTTTTATCCAAGACAGTTTTTATCACGAAATAAATACTGATATTTATAAAAGATTCCGCAATCGACTAATGTTCCTACCTGCGCCTTTACACATGGGACACATAACATATTTCTTGCATCCCGTTTGCGCCATTCTGTCACAATTTTTCTTATTGTAGTACGATATACGGGGACTATATTTTACAGAAATTCGATTACTTTAATGTTGCAGGAATTTGTCTGCTGTATCTTTGTCTCTAAACGTCCATTTTAAACACGTAAGCATCGCTTGCATAACTTTCTATAAAAGTGCTACTTTGGCATTTAGATAAATTCAAGTCGATATTAACATAAATTTGTATTAACGCCTGATATTGGCACGCAATAAATTCGATAAAAATTTCAATAAAACAAATCGATAGAGATTACGATGACGACAGTAATGCTACAAAAGATAGCGATAATTGAGCACTAAGCTAATAAGAAAAAAAATTTCTGTATTTTTTTGAAAATAATTTTCTTATGCTATATAAGAATATGTACATTATATATTATTTCTCTATACATTATATTAATAAAAAGCGATAAAGCTATAAAATATAGCCGAGTCGCATTTATCCTAATGAATAAGATAAATTGGTCCTTCAATAAACTGCAAAATAATAAAAGTTAATTCCTTTTGTCGAGAAAGTGCTTTCAATTGGCTAGTTGCAATTTTCTAGCCAAATATGGTCCGGTTCGATGACACGTGTCACGTGTCGTCTAAGTATTATATGATACACTGCTCAATTCGATTACGAACGATTGAAGGATAATTTATATCCCTCATTCTTTCCAGTTTATATCACACAGTTCCAGTGTATGGAACTTTATTCCGCACTGTATTTTAAAGTCCCAGTTTGTTTCACAAATGAAAAAATTTGACTATCTTTGTTTTTTAATGTCTCCTAAAAAGTGTATCAGTTCCGTGTATCACGACGGCGGTTTCTCTAGCGAGATATTATAATCCAAATGATCACAATGTATAGGACACTGATAATACGACACTGCACTAGCATGGCCGGATCTTCCTGATGTCATAGGCACACCTTGGGCCCATTGGTCCTGGACCGGGTCGTAAATTTCTACTATATTTAAAAACGTTGTACCATCGTATCCTCCTAAAAAAGGAATCGTACGTGTACATTATTTTTGAAATGCCTCTCTAGAAAAACAGCTTTATTATTTCGACAAAGATTGAGAGAATCGTACTTACCCATTGCATATAGTTTGCCATCAAGAATGGTGACGCTAAGAGCACTGCGGGCGATGGTGACGCTGCTCACGTTCTCCCATATGTCGTGCTCCGTGTCGTACCTTTCTACCGAATTCAATTGCGATTTCCCGTCGTATCCGCCTATAACGTATATATACTGGCCCAGACTGGCCACACCAGCTCCTGAGCGACTGCACTTCATAGGCGATACCATCGTCCATTCATCATTCTCAGGATGGTAACACTCCACTGAGCTGAGCCGGTCCTTGCCGTCGAAGCCACCGATCGCGTAGAGCAATCTATCAGGAACGTATTTTTTTACATTATATACTATAAAGATTTAATATATTATACGTGTAACTTTTAATGATTATAATGGTATATAAATACACCTTCTTAAATAAAATGAAAGGTGTATGTCTTTTATGTGACATTCAGAATATTATAGTTTGAATTAGTAATATAATTATCATACTAATGTCACGTAGCTAAATATGATTTACTTTAAAATTTAAATGTAATCATTTGTTTTCATAAGCACTATGTGATTAACATTTTTATCGTTCAATGAATATCGATGCTTTGACAAATAGTACCTATTCACTACTGCTACTCCTACGCCTAATCTCTTGATATGCATGGATTTCACACTGGTCCACGTATCTTGATCCGGGTCATAGCATTCGACACTATTGTGGTATTCAACGCCTGCGCTGCCACCCACAGCATACAACAGACCGTCCATAACGGCGACTCCGACCCTATTCCTTGGTACCGACATCGGGCTGCATGGTCGCCATTGATCCGTCATTGGATTATACCTGTCAACCCAGTCGCTGTCGTACCTGAGAAAAGTCACATGATTTTGTTAGTTATATTTCAAAGTTTTTAATGTTTGGTTTTAACGTTTGCATTTGGAGCCACCTGCGTAAAGCGGTATGTCAATTATAATTTTTCATACTATTTTTATGTGTTATCTGATAATTATATTTGTGTGATATATCGCAGCATAAATTTCCAGATTTTTTAATGCATTTCTATGTAGACCTTCATGCAAAATTAGAGTATATTTTTAGGTATTTTAAAATAAAAATAAATGTATTATCTTGATTTTAGTTATATTTTCTATTTCTTAAAAATATAACAAGGAAATAAAATTCAGTATAAATATAAAAAATGTCACATTCTAATTTTGAAGAGAATTTTCTTTAAAGAATATATAATTAGATATCTTAGTAAGATATTTAAAAATCTAAAAAAAAAACAAACTTACATGGCACTTTTTGGTACCAAAATATAGCACTTTGGTTTTTGCAAAATAGAAACAAAATCAAGGACATAATCTTTATAAAAAGTTCTCGAGTTTCAATAAAATTCCATAAGAATTCCTTTATTTCTTCAGGCAGGAAAAGTTTCTTGAGAATTTGAGTTTTTCAAGATTTTCCAGGTAATTTCCCAAACACTTCATATTACTATACTTCCGAAACATCGAACACAATCGGCGTCCAAGTGCTAACCTGCTTCCTGGTGAATTGTGTCTCCCACCGACTGCATAGAACATCCCCTTGAGAAACGCACCGCCTAAACCGGATCTGGGAACGATGAGCTTGGCGTGTTGCGTCCACGCCTTGTCATCGGCGTTGTAGCCTTCCAGAACGTCGAGCGAGTGCTTGAAGAAACCACCGGCGATGTATATTACTCGCCGCGTGTTAGGCGTACGCTCTTTCACAACCGGTTTCTTATGCAACGTCAAGTCTTTAAAGATCTGCGCCAGATACTCGCGACACGCCGGCACCTTCTTCAGCACGTCGCAATTTTTCATCTGCTCCCGCAGAAAGTTCGGCGTAAGATACTGGCAGCGTACCGCATGCAGTATGTGCTCCATCTTGGGTCGCCTCGCTTCCTCGTTATACTTAACCCACTTTAGCACGGCGTTGTAAACCTCCCTTTCCTCCTGTACATTTAACTCATCCTTTCTGATGAGCGTCACCAACTGTATGGCGGACAGTTGCAAGAACTCCTCCTCTTGGCATATCTGGTTAAAGTGCTGAACAATGAATTGATTTGCTTTATGGTACAGGTCATGGCAACCGTGCTGCTCAGCAAAGTTTGCGATGCCAATCGCGTTCGTGGGATCGAGTTGTCTTTCCAGAAAAACACTACACGCATCTATCACATTGCTAACCTGCATCAAAACACACATTTATCAAACATTAAATATCAGTAAATATCAAATCCTATATCAATATATTTATTAATCTATTTACACTCAGAAAATAACAGTCAATATTCTAATTTTCCATTCAACAATAAATGCAATATAACATATGTTATACGTACTTAACAGTTACACTGTTGAGTAGAAAATTATAACATTGATGTAATGTTACTACTAGTCTGTATTCTGTGGTCATTGATACAATTTTTTCTTTTATACAATTTTTCTTTTCTCTAAAATCATTTGTTTACGTACCTGAAACATAGTAGCTGCTGATAGCAGCGAACATACAGTAATCTCAGTAACTCTTATTTGACCAGTATACATGAAGTACATTAAGCGAGCCATTGTAGTTGGACAAACACCCTGGAGCTTTACTCTTGTCATCTCGCATTCCTTCAATCCTCCAGTAAACATTGCCTGAAATGTTAAAGCTAGTCAACATCAACTAATAATCTTCATCCATTCTAATTTCAGTGGTATACACTTTTTTGCAAGTAAAATAAGCAAACAAATTCGAAAGTCTATTTTTTAAAGATAAACTTTTTGTACTCAAAGTGAAATATATGTTTAAAACTTGGCAAAAGCAAGAAGTTCTAGTGTAGTCTATATATAGTTTAGCAATAAAAAACAATCCTGATAGCGATTCACTGGTGAAACATTAGAATATATATTGAGCCAATATCATATGTCAACAATGCTCGTTTCTATCAATGTAGATTCTCTATCTTTTTCTAGTTCCAAGCTTAGAAAAAGATAAAGAGTAAGTTGAACCGAGAGATTAAAGTTAATCTACACTGATAGAAACGGGCATAAATTATGCTACTAGGAAAATCTTGAGTTAACGCACGCAGCACTGGGTGCTTTGCATTTAGTGACACAAGCTGACACAAACATCATTCTTTCTTGACATTCAGAGACTAACAAAGATAGAACGACGCTCGTATTGGCTTGTATCACTAAATGCAAAGCACTTGATTTGCATATAACTGTCAAGCTTACCTTAAAGTAGGGACTAGCTGCTGCTAAAATAACTTTATGTGCGTGGAACAGTTCGGTACCGACTTCCAGTATCACGTCAGTCAGCATATGATGGCTGCGCATCATAAACATCATCTTCATAGTCTCCTTCAGGTAATTGGCCATGCAGAACGTCATGTCCCCGAGGTCACCCCGCTGCCGCTCCGTGTTGAGCATGCCCTCCCAATCCGTTTCCTCCCCTGACGCGAACGGGATAGCACCCGGCGACGGCGCATCGTCCCGGGCCTCTTTCTTCCGTTGACAATCTTTCTCTCCATCCATTAAAGTAGAGCTGCAAAGCGAGAATTGCGCCTTCAGATATTTACATACATTCGCGTCATCGCGCGCGCGTACGCACTTCGCTCGATTCTCCTTTCCTTCCCGGAACTCGTCAAAGTCGCGGAGCTATCACCCGTTTCCCGAGACCGCGTTTCCACCACATTCTGACGGATCGACAACAACATCGTGACAGATACTCGTTAGATCTGTTTTCTCTGCCTGAACCACTCAAGGAATATTCCAAATCAAGAGAAAGTGCCAAAATAACTTTATTTTGATGTCATGAAAATCAAAATGATATATAATTTTTCGCTGCAAAATCTGACTATTTTTAGACGTTCAGAATCTTCATCAGAATCAAAATAAAGTCCTCTTGATTTTTTATTGACTTTCGCGTGTTCCTTGGGTAGTACACTTTAGGAAACTTAAAAATGAGGCAGGTATATGTTTGATATCCAGCGAAAACGAGAGAAAGAGAGATGTAAGTGGTGCAGCGTAGCCAGCGTAGTGTAGGAATGAAAAAAAAACAGATCTAGGTATTGTTGTGTGAAAAAGCCGCGGAGGCCGTCACGCGCAATAATAGCAGCGTAATCGCGCGACGCGAGTCACTCATACATGGTGTCGCAGAAGCGTCGCACGTGATCGCGGGATGGTTACCAACGATGAAATCCGTCACGGAGATGATCGCCCGAGATCACCTCTCCGCGTGCGCGCGCGCGCGCGAGCGCACGAGCGAGATCTCGCATACTATGATGGCACTTACCCGGCCTGCCCAGATCACCAGGGCGATCTACCTTCGTCGAGGAGTCACCGATGGACGCGCGAGCGAGACGGGTAAATGCGGCGGATATAAGTAAGGCGGCGTGATCATGTTTCACGATCGATCTCGCCGATGATACACGATGACGCAGGCATCCTCCACCTCCGGGCTTCGGCCCTGCTCCGATAGATGCGGCGTCACCGAGCGAGCGAGGAGCAACGAGTGACAGGCCGACGGCGGTACCCAAGGGAAAGGGAACACAAAAGTCAACAAAATGATCGAAATCCCTTTATCTTGATTCTTAACGTCGATAAACGGTCAAATTTTGTAATAAAGAATTATCATCTTGACTCTCGTGACGTCAAAGTAAAATCGTTCTGACTTTCTTTTGACTTTTTCTTTCTTCTTATTATGCCCCTGCTTGATTCTTCGACCTAAGAAAAGGTACCATGCGTTGAGTTTTGGAACCCAGATCCTGTGATAACCTCCGTGGAGAGGGGTTAGAGGTTTCACTTTTATTATTCAAATGTCTCTTCTCTTGACTTGAGCCAGCGTGTTCTTTGAGCCAAGGCGACGGAGTCGCTTCGTGTAATTTGCATAAGCACGTGTTTCACCGCCGCACGAATCACGATCAATCGCGGACACCAATACGACGAACACGGAAGTCGGAACTGGAGCGGCGCGGGCGGGATTCCTTCTCGTTGCCGCCGACCGCTTACTGTCAGTGACTGTCGCCGTCGTCACCGTCGCTCC
>NW_017298811.1:314841-345310 GCF_001594075.2 Trachymyrmex cornetzi
CGGTGACTCGGTAATAAATATATATACGGCCGATGAATCGCGCGATGGACGGTGAGGCGCGTGGCGCGTTTAAGAGTAATTAATAAGTAATAAGAGAAATCAGCGGCGCAGAGAATTAAGGATGGTTTTCAGCGACCGCGCCGGTTCTTCCCCGAGATTTCAGCGAGTGCGACACGGAAATCGGGGGAGTCTCTCTGTCCGATTCCGTGAAATTAAATGCTCGCGGACTCGTTTCGCGTCGGAGAGGAGACTCCGGGAAATCCGTCGAAGACGCGAACTCCGTCCGCGAATGTATTTCGCGATCTCGAAATCTCCTTGGAATCTTATAGATTTTTTATCTTATTGTTATAGGACAAAGAAGTTCCAACTGTCCGGAGCTTGCGATTGTGTGTTTTTATAATAAAGTGAAAATTACAAAGTGAGCAAATTATTCAGTAGGTGTTTACAATGGAATTATAAATATTCTGCTAAATTCGCTCACTTTTGTAATTCTCTCTCTTCCCCCCCCCTCTCTCTCCCACCCTCTCCCTCCCCCTCCCTCTCTCCTCCTCCCCTCTCTTTCTCTCTCTCATTCCTTCATCTCGTTTCAAGATACACGATAATTAATTGACTTCTTGGAAATTAGATTATGTATCTTGAAATTAATAAATTTGTTTATTGTGATTTTCATCTCGTCTCAGAATATACTATAATCGATTTGCTAGACCCTTTCAACAGAAGTAAAAATCGGAAGAAACGGCTGCAATCAGCAGAAAAAGCTGCTGCTTTGCAATTACTGTAACATTTAATACGTTTGTTTTATTACAATTAGATCAAGTGAAGAATTAAAAACAAAGATTAATTATATTAAAAAATTAATTTTACAATAGTCATAAAGCTGCTTTTTCTGCTGAATGCAGCTAACGTGATTCTAGGTAACAAGCACAGATGTTACATTTGAGAATCAATCATGTGATTAATTTTTTCTCTAGGACGGAAACGTGAAAAGTGAAAATATTTTTGTATATATTATATGTATCTACGTACATACGTACACCAAAATTTTCACTTTTCACATTTTGTTTTTGAGAAAAAATTATATGACCGATACACTCCGAACGAATTTTCCGCGTCATGCCGTAACCGAAGGAACACCAAGTCAAGAGAAAGTCAAAATGACTTTATTTTGACGTCATAAAAGTTAAAATAATCATTTTTTGTTACAAAATTGGACTGTTTATTAACGTTAAGAATCAGAATAAGGTCATTTTGAATTTCTGTTGACTTGCGTGTTCCTCAGGTGGGAACTTTCAAACGAGATATGGCCGATTTCACAGAAATGACGACGGTACATTCCGTCCTCTCATCCTATATAGATACAACAACGAGGGAAAAATTCCGCGCGCGTCCCCGTCCGCCCCGAGCGACGGATCCGACCGTGAAACAGCAATCGTGACCGTAGATGACTCGAATGACTTGCAAATTTTGCCCGCTCGCAGCCCGCCGCGCCGGCTCGCCTCGATCTCGCGCGTAATCAAGCGAACGGTACTTCTTCGCCGCGCGCTTAGCCGAGTCAGCTGTTCCGCATCCGGAGTCTGGAGAAGCCGAATTGGTTGACCGTTCGATGGGACGGCGCGAGATACCGTCGATTAATCGCGGCGATTTCCTCGCGGGTATATCCGCGGCAAATGAAACGGAATTTTTTATTAGAAATGAGAGGAAGACGGCGAGCGCGATGCTGCGTTACCGAAGAACCAAAATATATCCATAAAATGCCACCGACCATTATTTATGACATGTTCATCGTGATCGATGGGAAAAATTAATGAGGAAAAATAATGATCTCCCGTGAAAAGGTTAAAAGAATTATTTTGAAATTTATGTCGTTTTAAGTCACGTGGATTATCGTCACCGTTTTATTCGCATCGAATAGCTATCGAGGCGAATTTAATGCGATAGATGATGATAAGAGATTGCTGACAAAGAAATGAAATTATTCTGGCAATTCTTGGAGTACAGGCGATTCAATTTTGAGCGTGTCGCCCTCGTTTGGTCGAAGTCAAAACCCAGAGAACAGTTTACATGATAATTTCAGTCGGTACAACAATTTATATTTTATAATACAGGGTGTCCCAAAATTCCGCAGCGGAATGAGCTTAAGATTGGTTCCGCTCTCGTTCCGCATTATGTTATTCCGCTGCATGGATTTGTACCTTAAGTGGATAATGTCTATTAAGCCGCGTATATACACTACTCAATAATCAGCACATAATATTTAAAAAATACTTAAAAAATATTTTTTAAATATTTATTTAATGTAAAAATATTAAATAAATGTTTAAAAAATGTTTTTTTAAATATTGTGTGCTGATTGGGTAGCGAATGAACAGCGAACGCGAACGTTCGGACGTTCAGGGACAGGGGTTCTATTCTTGAAAAGAAACGTATATGAAATATTCTAGGGAAATACTATAATATACGTAACGTATACTGTAGCATTTCCCTAGACTTTCGCATACGTTTCTTTTCAAGAATAGAGCCCCTGGCCGTGTTTTTATTCTCGAAAAGTATTGCATACGAAAAACTAGGGAAATACTATAGTATGCGTTACATATACTATAGCATTTCTCTAGTTTTTTGTATGCGATACTTTTCAAGAATAGGTACAGAATTTGCAGCAATACTGCTGCAATAACGCTGCAATATTGCTGCAACATGCAATATTGTTGCAATGCTGCAGCATTGTTGCTGCAACTTTTGTGCTGTAGGGGGGGGTATCGATCATATAATTTTTCTCTAGAGCAGAAACGTGAAAATTTTTATGTTATATGTATTATACACTGTTAAAAATTTCATGAAATATAATTTTAATATACTTTTAAGTTACACACACAATTTGAACTTAATTTCATGACATTACATTAAATTTAATGTATTTACAACTAAAAAGTATATTTGTATACATGTACATGAAATTTAATGTACTTTTCATAAAATTGTATAACTGAAAAGTACATTACACTTCATAAATTTAATGTACATGTTCATTAGATTTAAGTAACTACTGTAACTTAATTTTCAATTAAATCATTCATTACTTTTAATTTCGTTCATAACCACGAGCTTCATTTACATGTAAAGGAAGCTCATGGTTACATTTCTAACAGTGTATAAACATATACATATAGGGCTTGCTTTTTTGGCTGAACTTTTGCATCAGTTCATCTTTCTTCCTCTTCTTTCTTCCTGGAGAGAGAAGGAAGAAAGATGAACTGATGCAAAAATTCAGCCAAAAAGAGGCCTATAGTCAGGGCCTAAAAAGTTGCAACACCTTTTTTTTAAATGAGTTTCAGAATGCAGCTTACTCACGAGCGTTTGGTTCTTATTCATGGATCGACAAATAAAAACCAATTGCCCGGTGAATAGGCTGCATTCTAAAACCCATCGAAAAAAAGGGTTGCAACCTCTTAGGATCTGATTATACACGTACACATACAAGCGAAAAATTTTTCACTTTTCACGTTTCCGCCCTAGGGAAAGTCACACGATCGATTTCCAGATTCATAGATATTGGTACCTTTTTCTCGAACAATCGCGTCAAATACGGGCCGAATGTTCATTCGATCTTGAGTCGCTATCGCTGTAACCTCGCTTGAGACTGATACTTTTAAGGGCCCCCACACATTAAAAGGAATAGGGAACAGAGAACAGAGAATAAGAATTTCAACCTATCAGAAATCATGTATTGTGGAATACGCCGTGTGTATTTCACAATACATGATTTCTAATAGGTTGAAATTCTTATTCTTTGTTCTCTGTTCCCTGTTCCTTTTATTGTGCGGAGCCCCTTACTTGTAAAAAAATTAAAAGTGACGTAATTACATTGTGCAGTAAACATATAAAATTAGTTTAGTAAGTATATAGTCTTCATTTAAAGAGGAGTTTTCAATAATTTTACGACACAGATATAACATATGTAGTATATAAAAAAAGTTATGGGGTGATTCAGACGAACAATCAAACAGCGAACACGTGCTTTGCATGTTTACATCGCGAATTGTCTTTGATGTATCGCTTCATGAGGAAAGCAAGTCAAACGCGAATCGAATGTTCGATTTTAATTCGCTTGGTATTTATATCTGGGGTGTTTTTTCGTTATCTAACCAGAAACTACCACAGCTAAGGCTATCTTCGTCTTCAGAAATCAAAAGACGAAGATAGCCTTATGCCCAATTTCTTCCCTTCCAGATAAGTTGCGGATAACCTTGGGTGCTTTCCAGCAAGGGACACAGTCAGACACAGTGTAACACAGTGAATCATACGTCCTTGTTGTTTGCTTACGTTAAACAAGGATGAAACGATTCACTGTGTTACACTATGTTTGATTGTGTCCTTGCTGGAAAGCACCCCTTATCTAGGAGATATCTCCATTGTATTCTGGAAGATATCTCCTGGATAAAGTTATCTAGAGGTGAAGAAATTGGGCATTAGCCGTGGTTGCTTCTGGTTGAAAAACGAAAAAACGCCACTTCTGAACACAGTCAATGAATGTTCGCGATCGCGGTTTATTCGGTGTTTGTTCGCTTATAGGTGTATATTATACGCTGTTTTACATATAAATGTATACAGAGTGTTCACTTGTAATAACGTTTAAATCTATTGTTTTTTTGTTTCCTGTTTCTTGATTTCTCCCTTTTTGCGATCAAGAATTGTATGTCTAGCTACGTGTTACTAATTGTTTCTTCCAAAGTTTGTTGACTTTCATCTCGTACAATAGAAAACGAAAAATGGGATAAAAATTAAAAAAATAGCAAAATGCAAGAAACAGGACGCAAAAAGCACATTTGTGGAATAAGTTGTAAGAGGATCCTAAAGTCGTCTATATTATTCTCTATTGTCTCAATTATAGGCTTGTTCTTTTTAACTGAACTTTTGCATCAGTTCATCTTTTTTCCTTTTATCTTCAGGAGGAAAGAAGTAGAAGAAAGATGAACTAGTACAAAAGTTCAACGAAAAAGAACAGACCTTATATATGTTCCGCAAAAAAAATAATCGGAACCAGGGGATGCTCTGGTTTTTCTCTTCCCTTACTCCACCACTGTATTGTGGTTAGCGTAGGACTTCGCGATCTCTGCGTTCAGTTAAATACCGTCGTCGATTAGTGCACTCCCACTCAGCGAAGTAGAGTAATATCTTAGACTGCCTTAGAGAATATGTTCGCAGGGGTGGATTCTGGGTTGGGTTCGGCGGGTCAGTCGGAAGCAGGCGTTGCACGCACTAGTGCGTGAATACCACAGGGTGATAAACTTCGACTCGCGCGTGTTTTTCGACCCCCAGTGTATTCAGAATCGTCCCGAATACCACTCGGTACCGGGTAACTATCAGGATCTTTTGCCGTCGCGGTCAAATTACTGAGCCCTTCCGCGAATTAGGGAACTTCTGTGACTCGCGTTATAAGGGTAGTGCCGCCTCCGCAATCGCGTTCACTCTGCCTGACTCATGCCTCTGCTTTTATTTTATTTGTTTTTTTTTATATAATAAAGGCGCTGATCGCATCATGCTATACACTGAAAGAAAAGATTGGCTGCAGTCAATTGAAATCCTATATTGACATTACGGATAGGCTAACACAACCAAAAATTGGCTGTAGCAACCAAAACTTGGCTGTTGCAGCCAATTAAAAATGCTATGCCATATTTTACCATCTAATTTGCTGCAGCAGCCACTCTCTTTTTCAGTGTAGTTAATTCTTTTTCTTTTTTTTATTTTTTTATATAAATATATACATATTGAAAGAGATAATCCTGTCGCGTAAAGGCGACTCCCAAACCAAGGAATCTCAGTTTCTGCCCGGCCCCGATTCTCGTATCTCCTTTCTCACCGATTTATCTGATTTAAAAGGAGCTCGATGTTCCGCGTCCTCCGTCCCCGCGATGCTCCCTCAAGTCTAGAACGTGACAACTGGTAATACGACACATAATTTTTGTATAACAATTACTTTTTCCCCCTTTTACTGATTCGAAAATCCTTTTCCAGAATTAAACTATACGCATTAATAGTACATGTTTGTGAGGTAGAATTTATGCTGCAAAACGGCAAAAAATTTCGAAATTGATCGATGTCTTTACCATTTCTTAGTCCAATATGACGCTCCGGAGCTGTTACATCGTGACAACATTTGCTTCATATAAAAGCTGTGCAATTTGTATTTACGAAATAGTAGTCCACAGATTAGTAATTTGCATGAAAAAACAACGTAGAATTCTTAAAATTGGACTTAAACGTCTAATTAAAACGTTATTGTTATATGAAAATTTATGTGGTGCGTAAGATATTGATGTAGTAGTATGTATAGTGATGTGTCGATGATACGTAAGTCGTTTGTGTAAGTGCATATTTTATAATATGCAACTAATCGTCTTTAGGATCCCCTTAAAGATAGATTCTTGAAATTATTTTGAAACAAAAATTCTAATAACGTCTTCATTGAACACTCTGTGTATTAAAGAAAAAGAATTATCGATACAGCTCGAATTATTCGCCATGTACTACATATATAATATCCCTCTTGGAAAATCGGACGAGAGAATAAAACGATATATTTCTATTAAACCGATAAGATATTTCTAATAACAATATTAACAATTTAACATTATTCTTTTATTAATGATATTAAATCGAATTAAGCAACTTTTTTTTTATGAATTTTCAAATTAAGCAATCATTTTTCGTGTAAACTATCCTTGACATTTCTTCCAATATAACGAAATTTAGTTTCCACCATTGTCCAAGTAACTCAATTAACATGTATAATATATGTCAAAATTCAAAAAAACTTTCATTAAGGGACCGGAATCCATAGTCCGGTCTTAATCTCAAGCAATGTCTTAAGATGCTAATACGGCTCTCTGATTGGTTCAAGTACTAGCTTAAGACCATCTCGAGTCTTGAGCAACATCTATGAATTCCGTACTAAGTCTCAATCAAAATTACGTTATCTTCATTTTATCGAGCGTTGCTAATCGAATGTTACCTGAGTATATATTAATTAAATTTTTTTAAAATTGCTGAAAACAAGATATTTTTCCCTCGTCACAATATTATTCTGAGAGAGAGAGAGAGAGAGAGAGAGAGAGAGAGAGAGAGTGAGAGAGAGAGAGAGACATCTAACAATTATTTTACAATTTATTTGCACATTTTTAGTCTAATTGATTTTATACAGTTTGTCTGTAATTTACGATTTTTTACTATTCTCAACTATTAAAAAACTTAACTATTAGAAAAGGAAATTATTTATAAAGTGAACTAAAAACCCAGATAGCACATCTGATCCATTTTTTAACTCGAAGTGTACTCACCTTCTTAAATTTTTTATGAGTTAGAGTAATCTGTTCGAAATGAATTCGATCAAAAATATATGTATACAAATACATCTATTTGTATATGTTACTCTTAATAAAAATAATATTTAATTTGCATAATTATCAAAGTATGATTTATTCTTATACAAAATTAAGAAATAGAAAAAGACTAGAAAAAGAATGTAAGTACTTTTTGAATCTGAAAGAAGAGCTCATAATTGGTGACGTAAAAGTGAAATCTTTTGGAACTGTTAGACCAGTATTCATAGTCAGATCTTATATTCAAGATCGTCTTAAGTACGGTCTTAAAAAGTCACGAATCAATCAGAAGGCTGCATTAGCGTCTTAAGATATTACTTGAGATGGTCTTGAAATAAGACTCGACTACGAATACCAGCCTTAGGCCCATTTTCACAATATATGGTTACCTAAAGATTAAAGGTTACCAATGAAATTCATTCACGATCGGATCTTAGAAATACAGTCAGAATAGAAATGAAACAAAACAGGAATTCGTTTCGTAAATCGGGAATAAAAAGAATTCTTTCCGTGCTATCTGGGGAACTTCTTCACGATACCTCATATAAGTTTTTTTTCAAATTGAGAAAGCAGTCCGTTTTCGATGTATCATTCTGCGAATTGTCATATTTTGTATATAGAATATCGATCGTATTATATTAATAATTAATAAGACATATTTCAACAATCTCCAGAATAAATTAAATACTAGTCTGATACAATTACAGTCGGATACAGGACTCTGCGGTTTGATTTATTGTACTATAGAGAATAATCGCAATAAAACTTGACGTCTTCTCGTTTTTTTGCACACAAATAAGTAATATATTCTGATAGCTCCCCTACTCTCGTCAATATACAAATATTCAAATGAGGGAATCGGCTGATTTCAAAAGGCAGTATTTTTTTTTAAATAGCATCGTACGTTTCGCAAAATCTCTTTCAAATCCTCCACATAAATCTCCTCGCGATCCTCGATCCACATTACATTTTTACGTTTTCCGGAATCTGGACTTGATCATTAATTCTATTTGTGTAGTGTGCATGTCCGTTTCACCCAATGTAGAGTCTAACTTTTAATCGCTCTTTATTATACTCTTCATCTTTTTCTTAGAACCGAAATAAATTAGTTATCTATACATTGATGGAAATGGGCATTACAGGCCTAGATTAGAGGAATTTTGCAATTTATATATTATATATGTGTGTGTCATTGCAGTTCCTTCTAGTTCTTTAAAACTGTAATGAATCCGTTCATGTACTGTCATATGCAGAAACGCCATGTGAATCATTTCCTCCGAAACTTTAAATTGTGTCAATTGAATTACGTATCAGGGAAATGTATAAACATCCGCTTACGGGGAGGTAGCAAGGAACTTCCTCCTGTCGACTCTTCATCAAGGTGCAGTGATGATAGGCGAGAAGAGAAGGACAAGGGTGACAAAATCGTACTCTCTGAATTCTTCGGCGTAGAATTTCGCTCTTAAAGAGTGAAAATTGTCAGTCTTGAAAAGGAGTAACTCAATTTTTAATCTTTAAGAGTGAAATTCACTCTAAAAGTTTTAGAGAGTATAGGTGACTCGGTTAATTATCACACTTATGCCCGTTTCCACCAACGCAAATTAACTTTAATCTCGGTTCAACTAACTCCTTGTCTTTTTCTAGTTCTAAAGGTTAGAAAAAGACGAAGAGTAAGTTGAACCGAGATTAAAAGTTAATCTACATTGGTGGAAATGGGCATTAATGAATTGTACACAAAGGTACGGACATTTCCGAAAAGATCGTCGAGTATGCGAATAGGGCGTTTGCTATCGACGAGGTGTTCAAATTCGAGACATTGGACATTCAGATAAAAGATTTGCCCGAGAAATACATCGCCGAGTTCGACGTCGTGTATTCGTTTCCTGTTTTGGATTTTTGCAATGATATCCGGTAAGGAACTTTTCATCTCGTACCCAAGTAACATGTGATTATCATGGTAAAATCAAGATAATATTATCTTGACCACCATTTATATATACATGAACTCTTGATAAGAGTTATTAGGATATGACTTCGACCCCAAACTCTTATTAACTTATATAATCAGCGGCTAACTTGATCTCAAGACAAAATTTCTAATATTCGTTGTTATTTTTTTTTCGAAACGTTAAACATAATTCTATTAATTAATTGTAATAATTAAATAATTTACTTTTGTTTGTATTATTTTAAAAAACAGTACTAATTAAGTTAATCGAAGTTTGGTTGAAATCATTCTGAAACTTTTCATCAAGACGTTATATAAAGTTTTAGATGACATCTAAGATTTGACGAGTCATCTTGATTTTATTATCATGACAATCAAGTGTTATAAAACTTGCACGAGATAATCCTTCGAAGTATTTCCCTACTTCCGTAACGCGATAAAACTCATTTCGAAAGTAAAACTGATTCGAGTTTCACATGTTGACTTAATACCATTGCTCGAGAATGTAATATAGATTGCAGATTCTAGGAAATAATCACGTTTCTCTGCTGGCAGACAGGGATTTGAGAACATTTACAATATACTTCGACCTGGCGGGACTTTCTGTATGGTATGGGTATTTTCTCACGAAATGTTTAAAATTATTGAAATTATGGTAGAGAACAAGCGCTTTGCATCGTATTTGTACGTGAGTATCGCTGTTTAAAGCTATTTTACAGTTATAACTTTTCTGAGTTGCTAATCGTTACGCTTTGTTTTCACGTGGGACATGAAGAAATACAACGTGCCGTTTCTAGATACGGACACGCCTCACATAGTGTTAAAAGAATTACTTCGGAGCATCGGATTTACGGTTTACTACTGCAATACCCAGAATGTGAACATCGATAGTCTTTGCGATACATTGCGTAAGTATTTTCATGCCCGTTTTTACCAATGTAGGCCAATTTAATCTTTAACTATCTTACCTTTTTTTAATTCTAAGAATTAAAAAAAGATGAAGAGAGAGTAAGTTAAACCAAGATTAAAGTTAATCTATACTGATAGAAACAGGCATGAAATTGTGAATTTGTGTCGTTTACGACATAAATTTTTTGCCTTAATTGAAGAAAATATAAATTCACATTAATTTCATTACTCCTCTTTTCGTGATTTTAGCATTCATTATTATGTCTGATTTTTCATTTATGTACGACATGCCATCTGATCGAGCGAAGAACTTCAAGAAGGAGTTTATAGGCGAATACGTAAAAATGACGAAAGGAAAATACACGCATAATGATAAATCGCTGACGATGGACACATACAAAGTACTAATAGTGAACGCACGAAAAACCTAGAATAGATAATAATCATGTATGAGTGATATCGTGTAATAATTACGTGTATGTATTATTTGAATTATTTGTAGAAAATTCATTATTGGCCGATTTATTATTATATACTTATTAGTCAAATATTGTACATTTATAGATAAAAGATAAGAGAAAATTTGGTTGTTAAATTTAGAGGAAATTGAGAATATTCCAAGCAGAGGAACAAGTCACGAAAATGTCAAAATGATATTAAAATAAATCGGAAATGATTGAAAAATGACTTTTAATTATCATTTTGGAGTCATTTTGACACCATTTTGATATCATAATGATTTGTTCTTCTGCTTGGAATGCTTTCATTTTTCGCAATCACTCTTAACACTATTCGTTATCTAACAAAATTAAAACGAGGATGAGATGTGTGTGTACATATATATTATATAACTACGCTTTGAGATAATATATTTATTTCTTATTAATATGGAGTTTTCATCAACAATAACAGTGTAGCAGTAGGCGTAACAAGAGAGACGAGGTAGGTTACGAGGAACCTATCCTAATGTCGTACGCCAACAAGTCACCGCGGTTGGAAGGGATCCTCGTGGCGTTTATTCCTTCGTTCTTCGTTCATCATATTTATGTGCTACGACGCCGAGCTATCGGTCGCTAATCGGAGGAGCCGGACGCGTAATCCAAATCGTCTCCTCCACGTGTAAAATCTTGGCTTAGCACGTTCATTTAATCCTCGAGTTACGTTATCGCGAAGCATATGCGGGCTTATCGGGCATGCTTCAAGCGATTCATAACACAAACACAACGAATAGTTATTCGAAGTGTCATGTTTCAAGACTAGAAGAATATTTCATATCGCTCTTGATATTCATATTGATACTGGAAACTGGGATCTCTCGCTTTTCGTCGTTTTGCACCATCTCTGTTTCGCACGTGAAGTTGTAACATCGTGTCATTAAATGCACCAAGAAAGTAGAGTAGTAATAAGTTAAAAACGACCCGATAATTACGACTGCTCGAGGATTAAACTTATCGCCTTATGCGCATTACGGTTCGCATTTAATAATGTGCAGCGTCGAGAAACGAGGTACACGCCACGGTAACCCATTTTTTTGCAGTTATACGAAACGGAAGAGCCACATGCTATATTAATCTCTTATGATTAATTATTCCGTAAAGTCTAACGCGTTACATTACGTTATAGCCGATCCTTCCTTACCAAGTAATAAATCAAGACGTCGCATACTGGAAGGAAAACTTATAGCTGCAATAGCTGACGGAGATTTCTCGGTATTGTTTGTCGCGATTGTGCGTTGACGCGTTAAGGAGCACGGAGACGATGCAACTTAATAGTATAATAATTTACTTTCATTTCAAGTAAGAGTGTTAACATGCTAACAGTTTGCCAGTTTGGCATCACTGCAGTGTCTTTGTCGATATAATTTGATGGTAGATTGTCAGCAGAAACCGAGCAGAATTTATTATTTCCAAAAAAAAAAAATACATAACATATTCTATTTAAATGAAAATCATTTAAATGGAATATCGTTTAAATGATTATGAAATAGGAAATTTCTGCTGGTAATGCAATGTTCCATTAGCAGATTTTATTTCCGCTGACAGCCAATAAAATTTGTGGTGAAAATTACTTTGTGAAATCTATTTCTGATAAATTCAGCTATCTATGGAGACAAAAAATAAAAAAATTGCGTTATTGAAAATTAATATTGGAAATCGTTTTAAAGTGATAACTGGAGATATAATAAGCGCCGCAAAATTAATCATTCACGAATATAGAGCGATATTCGCTTTGCAAAGATAAACATTGCGGAGTAAACACTGGACAGCAGCATGCGAGACATTTGCATATTAATTCATCACTTAGCAGGATAGGATCCGTTCGTTCGACAATATCAAATAGTGGTATTACTTGGCAGGATTCCAAAATCAACGTAACAACAGTTCAAATTATGGCAGTGCTTTGTAGAATAATCTTATTGCCCGTTAGTGAGTGAATTAATATGATGCCATTAATCAACGCGATAATGATAATGAGTGAATCGATCGTGTGATAACTCAATCCGCCGTGAATGCGTTTCTCGGAACCTACAGACTCTCCTTTGTTCTAATTGGTGTATTCGTTTGCCCTCTTTCGTCTTTTCCGCGAGTGTTTTTCTTTTTTTTTTCCTTTTACTTATCTTTCGTCATCTATTACGTCGACTTACGACAATCTTACGATTTTCTTCGCATAAGTGATGCATTTCGGGCCGTACCCGTTCTCCCTCGCACCGTCGCGTCGCGTCGTCGAGAACACGAGATGCGCGGAGAAATGGTGGAAAGAGAAGAGCGAGTGCACTCTACGCGATCTCGGATATCGTACACTGGAAACTCATGTATCACGGAGAAAAACGCGTGGAATGTAGTATATCTTCATTTATCGTTATAGGCCGGCAATTCCAGATACATATATATATATACATGGATATATAATAAGTACAGCTATATTGCAATGAGATCAACACTTCGAAGAATACTTTTGATGGTAAACATTCAAAGAATAGTTGTAAGTTATCGAACGAGAGAGCACAGATTATTTATTTAATTAGAGTGACGGTTTCTCGGAAATTATTTTAAGATTCTGCTTATCATCCGTGTACATCTCTTTCCCTTCTCTTTCTCTCTCTCTGAGAATTGTTACGCTGAGATTACATCTAGAAATTGATGATTCCAAACGCTCATCGGCATTCGTCGTTATCGCGACAGAGTTGCAACCGCGTGGAATTGCATCTCAGAAGAAGGTCGCGGAGACGACGATGACAACGAGATAAGTACATTTTGCTCTTATCTTTCCGTGCGTGTGACATTTAACAGGCTCTTGTTGGCGCACAAAGACGTAGGGGGGCTCGACCTTTAATTCAGTGCAATAGTGTTCCTTCAGGGGGTATCTAATAGAAGACACGTTATGTACAAGGGACATCCTCGAGAGAGAGACATCAGAAGGGGATTTTTTTCCCCAGCTCGTGAGAACGAAACAACGCGAAGGAAAACAAAGAGAGAAGAAGGGGGTGGAGAGAGAGCTCTACTGAACTAAATTACTGGAAGAACCCACACGTTACGAGGAGAATTACAGCTTATATAAATTAATTTTAATAAGTCTATCTTTGATTTCTTTAGGCGCGGGTGACTCTAGACTGGCCCCCTATATGTTTGTATTTTGATCACTTCCTGAATTAATTGCAGCACAGATTACGCCTATATAGTCTGCCGTGAATGGTTTACGTAAAAGGTCCGTCTTAGGTCCAGTTCCACCAATTAAATAAGATTAATTTTAATCTCAGTTTAACTTACCGTTTATCTTTTTCTAATACCGGTCATTTCTACTATACATATAATACAGTTTAATATTAATCTCGGTTTAACTATCTCTTCATCTTTTTCTAGTTCTACGTTCTATTCTAGAATTGGAAAGAGAAATAAATTGAACCTCGGTTAAGAGTTAACCGTGAGTTGTGAAACTGGGCCTAAGAATTACGAGTAAGATGAACCGAGATTAAAGTTAATCTCATTAGTAGAAACGGGCATTAGAATTAAAACAAGATAACGAGTAATAAATTGAACCGAGATTAAAGTTAATCTTACATCGGTGGAACCGGACTTCAGCTTCTCCTTCGGCAAATTAGCCCAGCGATATGACGGAAACGAGCAAGTTTTTGAAGGGTCGATGAGAGAAGCGAGCGAGAGCTGAGTGGTGGTGCGTTTGACGTGATAAGACACCACGTGTCTTAGTAAACGTAGGCGAGACGCGGCGTGTCGTGCATGCGTGTGCGTGTGTCATCGGCGGAATCGTTTAACGCGCTCGTAAAAACGCTTGGCGAGTTTCGCTGAGCGCAAACCCTGGGTGCGGTGACCCCCTCGTAGGTGCAATCATTCAGGACACTTTCATCGATTTCGAACGCGCGGCTCCGGCGCGACGCGACGCGACGCAAAACGCATCGCGTCGCGTCGAATTGACGCACATAGGACCGAAGGAACCACCCTCGGGATTACTAGCCACGACCTACTTAACGAGGACAATGACGCTCTAGCTCTACCGGAAAAGTATAATCTGCTCCCACGGCGGCTCGTCCGCGTTCGACCGTCGGCGACCGTCGCCGCCGCGTTCCTGGGAAAAATAGTCGCACGTACACTCACACACGGAGAGACCTACCCACTAAGGACTCGACGAGGAATTTAGTTTAAATTTTTTGAATACAATAGCGTTCTACCGAGGAGAGCTATGAAACTAAATAAGTCTATATTATACTCTATCGTACAATATAATGTAGTGAAATATTCGAGTACAGTACAGTACTAGTTTTAAGTAAAGTATCTTTTTTTTTGGGCGGATACGACTACTCCTCTAAGGCCTCGCTCATATAAATCTTCCCGTTCTCTTTAAATTAATTAAATCGAATCTCGTCTTCCTCCTTTTTCTTTTTTAAATCTTTTTAGTCCCACGCACATCCACGTTCTACTATCTAAGTTGAATAATAATGAGACTAGACGTGAGTTCGCCCCCTTTTTCATCAAGTGAATCGAAAGAATTCGATAGACGAAGATGGGAGACATGCACATCGATCAATAACAATTATTCAATTCCGATAATGTTTCATTTACAATTCCTGAATAAAATTTCGCCTATCAGTCTAGTAAAACCGTCGGAAGAAATCGATAAATTCGCCAACCACGAGGTCAGAGATTTACCAAGTCGCACAGCGAACGAACGAGCAAAGTTATCGCATAATACCGGACCCCGGCGCTTATCTAGCTAAAATATACATTCTATTACACATCTCTCATGTCGGATTAAAGCAAACAAAGTCGAAGTTAATACTGAGTCACGAAGTTAATACTGACGTTTGGCACTGCTTTAGGAGATAATTGCGATGTCACGAAGGATTCGCGACGTTGTGGCTGCGAAAAAGAATCCTTCTTAGTTTAGGTATTCACTCCCAGTCCTCTTGCCGGGTCCGATTTGTCCGATTTCAGGTATCAAATAACCAGCGAATATATACGTTAACTCGATTAGAATTCCGTCAGACCTCCAAATCCTTTCTTTCCTATGCGTGATAATTGTAAGATTTAATACATATTATCTCGCGTTAAGTGGTCATTCTACGCCGAGAGTCCATCGAGCGAGTCTCTCTCCTTCCGCAGTCACAGAAATTATTAAAGTGGCAGTATGCAGTCCAATTCGACGAGGTTCGGTAGATCAGCGTTTCTCAACTTTCGCTACGCGTTACGCCTTGCCTATGACGAGGTATCTGGAATAAGAGTTCCGCCGTATTTACAATATTCAGTACAGACGAGAGATCGAAGAAACGACAGTCTATGTCTCGAGATATTTACACTCCCCGAAGGGACGAATTATCCTAGTATGCATGGCCTGTCCGAGTTTTTATTCGCGAGCAAAATGCCCCCGTCTCTCCATCGTCACCGCCAGAAAGAAACAATAAATGGGAATAGATGCCCGATGCTGCATTCATAAATCATCGTGTTCGTTGTATTCGTGCGCTTGGTGTACGGCTAATCGATCGCCGTCGCTGGGAGTCAGTGGTGCGAATGGTTGCGGATGGAGACCCGCTCGATAAACTTGGACAGACCTGACCTGATGAATGTCATTTTTTTTTTGCATAAACTGGTTTTGAGATAATTTTTGAAAGAGCTCTACCCACTACGTACTAAGATCGTGACGGAATTCGTCGAAGATCAGAGTTGAGAAACGCTGCAGCGTACAATATCTGGTACCATAGCAATCGAGAGAGACTCACCCCAGGCTGCCGGTTAATGTAGAGTTAAAATGTCAACAAGAAAATATCTTAGTACTCGTATGTGTCTCGCTACCTATTTAAGACATCACTACTAGAGTTTATAGCACTTTTGTTTATCCTATATTATCAATGTACGTAACAACGTATGAACAATCAAAGAGATCTTTTCTCCGTCCTCTTTATCTCATCCCTCCCCTCCACTTCAACAGCAGAAAATTCTTCCCATTTACTCGCATCGCCGTGCCTGTGGCTAGTTCTTAATTTCTCTGATAAATTGTCGGATTCCTCTAACAAATTGACCTATAAATCTGATATTGCTTAAAATCAACCAAAGCCCCTCAAAGGCTCAGCAATCCTCCAAAAGCCGAACTGCTTTCAAGAACTCTCCCTTAATATGGGGCGGTCTCCTATCAAGGAGGATGCAGGTCGCGGTGGTGGGCCCTGGCAGTTAGAATGGCCTTCAGCTCGGAATCCAGCTGTTTCTTGGTTCGCTCGCTCACGAACTGACCGCCCACCACTGGCTGGGTCAATCTCGGCGACGGCAGATCTGCCATTAGCTTACTACTGTCGCGATTCTCGTGACTCCTGGCGCGTCGTATGGGCTTCTTGATCGACAACGCTTCCTCCTGGGTCTTCTCCTCGCCGGAACGACTCAAGGAAAGCGTCATTTCCTGATTCAGGGTATACGTTGAACCACGACTACCACCTCCACCGCCGCCACTACCGCTGCCTATAGCCTCCGACGACCTGGTGAGGTCAATAGTCCCGGAGCCCCACTCGCGCGATAATTTTCTCCCGATGGCGGATGTGAGTTCGCTGTTCGGCGACAATAGCGGGCTCCTGGACTGGTAGCCAGCCGAGTGTGGAGGTCTCAAAGTGGCGAATACCGGGAAGGACTGGCCTCGCTTGGCCGGACTGCGAGGATATCTCGGCGTTGGCACGCCGCCGCCCCCAGCGGCAGAGTCACGACGAATGGTCGGTGTGCCACCGCTGGTCGAATCGCTTCTAGTAGGTGCTAACGGACGCAGAGTCGCACTGCCGCCGAAGCTAGCAAGACGCGGTGGCGGCGATCCGCCGTCTCCGTGGCTCAATCTACGGCCTACCGTCTCTAGTGGACTCCTCGCGCGCAAATTAGTGCTGCTGAGCGTGAACTCGCGCGGCTTCATCGGCGCGTCGAGACTCACCGGCGACAATCCTAGACGAGATGCCGACAAGTTCGTCGAGCTTCTACTCTTCTCCGATCGTTTAGGACTTCGAGGCATCAACGGACTCTTGCTGCGACTCCTCTCTCTACCTTTTCCCAATTTCTCGTCTTTTTTCGCAGTCTTGGCGGTATCGTTCTCCTCAGGTACCGTCTCGATCTTTTCTTCTTGTTGTACTCTGAAAGAAATTTAAATATTCAGAAGTTTCTTGCACTCTGATACTTTCTTCTATTGTTCTATTCTGATGTGATTATGAAAAAATGTTGGCTTTATCAACAAAGAAAAAAAATTGTTTCTTTTGATAAGCTTAAAAATTGTATTCCCTTACCTTCGAATTTCCTGAATCATCTCAAAGAACTGTGCTTTGCTCTTACGTCTGCGACGTTGTTCATGTTCCTTCTGGAACATGGAAACAGTGTAAATATTTAAAAATTAAAAGAAGCGTACCATCCATAAGTATGCAAACGTAAATTTTTAAATAAAAAAAAAAACTATATCTCTAAGTTTTTCAATATATGATTTCAATTTTTATATTATCACATTTAATTCGCAAACTTGTGGGTCGTTTAAAAAATCGAGGATACGCACTCGTTTAACGCTCTTCTGGAAAAGCGATGCGATCTGGCCTTGTCGCACCGTGTGCACCAATTCGCGAGCGGCATGATGCGGCGAGACCAACTCCACGCAGTTGATAAACCTGTACAGCTTCTGCGAGAAGAACATGACGTTGCGGCTACGCCAGATGGAATCCTCCGGTCTATGCCGTAATCGCGGCAGCGTGTATTTGTAGAAGAGATGTTCTCCCGCTAATATAATGGATCCAAGTACCACACCCATCCCGAGTAGGCAAAATACTCCAGCTACAGATGCAACTCCCAGTGGCCTGGGTTGACCACCCGGATCAAAATCTAAGTCCATTCCTGCTCGACCGCTCAGACAAGGTAGATCGCCGTACCTGAAATTAGCTCGCTTTATATAAAATGTTTACTTCACTGATTTTAATACCTTTTTTTAATACTGACGATCTCATTGTTATAAACATATAAAAATTTTATAAACATATAAAAAAACATATAAAATATATCAAACTAATAAATATAAAATTAATAAATAAATTTATAATGCAAAATGAGTTTTTAAAGAGATAAATAACATGTTTATGTTTTTCTCACATAGCGCAAATATTCTGCGCGTCGGACTTTATTTATCACCTAATGTATTTTCGTCTAAGGTAATTATTACGCTCTTGTTATCGCGCAAATAAAAAGAAAAATCGTACGCGAACCGATATCGATTATCCAATTTTTGCACTTATTTTTGCGCATCGCTTACCATTTTTCTTGCAAAATGTCGAGCAACCCGTTGCTTGTATAATTCGCTATAACTTTAGATATGCTTTCTTTCAAGGGATGTCCTCTCGTAAGCGCGATTGCGTAAGTATCCTCGTTGATAGTATCGCCGATTTTCTGCAAGCGGCAACCGTTGTCGGTCTCCCGGTAATAATCCAGAATCGGCGTGTCCGAGATTAAGATATCCAGGGTGCCGTTTCTCAATTTTTCCACACCTTCGGCGACATTCGACAAAGAATATCGAGCCATGTGGGACCATAATTCCGGATTCGCTTTCTGCACGTAATATTCGGCCGCGGAAGCTCTCGGTGCACCAACTCTTTGTGACAACAACTGTAATATAATATATTAAAAAATCTAAATCCATACACACGACCGAAAACTAGAACAAAATAAATATTTTCTTTTGCTATTTAAACCTCAAAATCGTTATATATAGACATATATTAAATAATATTGATATTTAATGTGAATTTTATGTGAACAATTATTAAATAATTTACAGAAAATAGTTATTATTTTCTCAGAAATTCTTTTCCTTTTACTTCTTACACATTAATTCTTATCGTTCATAAACATTTGTGAATTTATAAAGATACTCACGCTTTTATCATGATAATTGCTCACTGCAGAATGAAAAAAGAGACCGGCGATAAGGGCAGCTATATTAGCCGTGTACGAGGCCACAAAGATAACGGAGAAGCCGCCCCAAATATTAATAAGGAACTTGTTAGGCCAAGACTTTGGCGCCTTGAAGGCCACGAGGTGGCCGCACAGAAGCCCCCACATCACCCACAGCGCAGAGGCGATGGAGAAGTTCTTGCTGCGCTGCCTGCCCCAGGGATTCAAGCCGAATGGGCTAAACCATTCGTAGAGAGCGACGGCGATCGCAGTGAGATTCAGCGACGTAAATACGGCGATCCACAGCTCCGTGCTGAACGGGAACAGAAACGCAAATAGCGGTATCTCAGAACGTAGCTTCGGCGCCGTGAGAAAACTCACGCCGCTGAAGTAGTACGGCGTGGTGAAATCCACTACTTTGGCACGATGGGTAGATACACTCAAGGCCGCAAACGCCAGCTGTGCCCGACCAGACACCAGCTCACCCATCACGCCGTTCCATGTGCCGTTCCGGTTGTTCCGTTTGCCAAACAATCCGTCCTCCGCTAGATATAGATTAAAACGAAATCCAAGCTCGCGCGCCACCAAAGACAGCAGGTCCATACTCAGGCCGTAACAGCACATCACGGTTTTACCCTGCCGGCAGGTGAGGCCGCGCAAACAGAAACCCTCTTGTAAATTCGTAATCATAGTGAACGGTGATGCCTGCGCGGTCACGATACTATAAATCGGCATCCCGACCTTTTCGCCGCCCTGTTCGAGATACGCCGGCATGATGCCGCCACCCGGCCAGATTATGGTATCTAAACGGACTTCCCTGCCTCCCTTGATAGTGCCGACCTTAGTCCACCTGTTAAACATTGATGACATTGATTATTCCATCTTCTAACGATAGATACAAATATCTTAAGAACAAGTTGAACCTTAATTGAGTCTTATTCCCGGGAAACCTGACGGCTTGCAAATTCAGCAATTGGAATTCTGCCTTGTCCTTGGAGATTTGTCCCATGGATTTCCTCAACTTACTCGTCAAAATTGCAGATACATTTTCTCGCGCGTCGCTCTTCATGAATTTAGCATTACGATCCGAGTAGCATTCTGGTACAAAGTGTTCTTTGATCTGCGCTTCGCGCATACGGCCCAGCCTCGTCTTTGTTTCCAAGAAAGTCTCGTCCAAAGCCTGCGAGGTCTCTCTCAGCATTCTAGTCAGTATGGTGTCACCGCCCATGATTTTGATACCAGACGGTCTGAGCGCAAGCATACCGACCGGCATGAAACTCTTGGAATTAAGTTCCCTGTCACTTGGGAGTCTCACGACCTCCTCTTCGTCCTCAAAATTGAAGCTTTTATCCTCTCGCTTGGTCACGATCTTTTCATCTCGCCATCTATACTCTTGCAACCGATGTATATCGTTGGCCAGACTCGGCAGCGGATTCAGTGAGGGCAGTCGCTTATCGTCTAACGCGAGATTTATCGTTCGCTCCAACAGCGGTAAATTCTCGTTGGTTGCAACGGCGACACGCGAACTGTGAAGAAGATGCGAACTGATGATGTTGGGCTCGTTCGGTCGCAGTTCCGCCTTAAGATCTAGCCAGAGCCACAAGAATCTGCCCGAGAGCATCTCGAACTTGCCGGCTGCACCAAGAATCTTCCGGGCGTTGTTCAGGTCGCAGGCCATTACTACGACTCCGCCACTGCCACTCTCTTCGGCTACCCGCCTCAGCCTTAATCTTAGAGTTCTGTCGTTTGTCGGAAGGTGTATAATTGCACGAGGTGTCAACGTTGGTGGATTCGTTTGTAAAAGATGGGTGACGGGTAGGAGGGTAGTATCAATGAGGAGAGTAAACGCATGCCAATTAGCCCGATGCATTAAAGCGGCAGCTGCTGCTCCGACTTCTTTGGGACTCGAACCTATACGGTTCTCAAACCGGCCAAGATTTCCCTGTAAACAAAAAGTAATCGCTTTTATCGTTACATTGTAAGACGTCGTAATTATATAAGCGATAAAGTGCGTGAATGTGAATGTGTACCTGGCGAAGAAAGTCTCTGTGCGTAAACGGTAACCACAGAGCTGGAAGGTTCAAGGCGGCAGCAGCTGTAACGAGAAATCTGGCTGCCGATCCTCCCCCTATAATAAGGCTTAATACTGTCTTTCCGCCTTCGATGTCTGTACAAAATTTGTTTAACACTGACAAGGGATATAACAAGGAATCTGTCATGGGTGTCATCCTTGTTTCTATATATGACACATCCATGTCCGCATGAAAAGACTCCAGTCTCGCTTCCTCCCATGCTTTCTGTACGTCTGCCTTGAAAGGAGTCTGAGGCTGAGTTAAACATACCACTATCCGCCACGATGCGTAAGACGATCTGAGCCTAGCCTTTGCCGCTCTCAGAGACTTGGCAGCATCCGCGGTACCGGATACTGACACAGAAGTCCCTAACAAGAGGAGGATTACAACTCCAGTATAGGAGCTAGGCATCTTCCTCAGTTTTCCTTATGCTCCCCTTCCTCTTTTTCTATTTAGCTTTTTTGATGTACATTGCTGAAGCGTGGGCCTAATCTGTATAAAAAAATATTTTCATTTAAAAATACTATTTTAAAATGTGTGTCATTAATATATTAATACATAAAGCAGATAAGTTTCTATTAACAAATATTTGTTAGCACTTCACTAATTTTATCGTATGTGTGCATGATGTATAATTCAAATCATTTTTTAATTATACTTCATGAAGAATTTTTTCAGCGCAAGATACTTATAATTATTAATTTTTTACTGTTATAAATATATATTAAAAAAGTAATCCATTTTTGTATGTACTACGAAGGAAACGCTAAACAATAATTTGTTAATATCAACAATTAATAAGTAAAAGATTTCTAACAGTATCTTTCACCTGCTAAGGGTAGTTACCCTGTTCCACTTTCTTTTTTGCATTTGTCGAAATAATTTTTTCGACACAACAAGCACATAGATTCGCGTTACAACGTACACACACTTCAAAGGGAAGAGATTCTAAATCACATTCTAAGAACTGTAATCCGTACGCGTTTCGAGAATGCACAAAACAGAGACGACCTTACCTCTTGACGGAAGGGATAGAAGGTCGCGCGTCTGGTGGGGGTTTAAGAAGAGCAGAGCAGGGATCGCTTTTTAGCCACCGCCGCATAATAGCCGTCGATCGGGTAAACCGTGTTAATCGTCGCGAGGCACTCGGTCAATTGGTCGGTGCGGAGGACACGGACGATGAGCCACCCGTCACTTGTCCACCCCCGGACGATCTACCCCGTGTGTAACGGCCATTTTCGCGAGAGCAGCCCCTCCCTTTAAATTTCACCCCTGTGGCATCCTGTGGTCCACACGAGCGCGCTCGTGGCATACTCATGTATTGCGCCTGTCTCCCTTGGTGTACGTGTGTCCTTGCGTGTATCGGCGGCTCTCTGACAATGCCACTAACACTCGTGGATTTTGCTGACGCCCGTTATAAATGTCTCTCACAGTATCCTATGAATTAAAAAAGAACGGATTTCTTGAGCTCTTCCTAATACGAAATGTCACACAAGTTGTGACCTGATTTTGTAATATCTCTTGGGACAACTTGAATTCTCTTTTGAGTAATATAAATGAAGAAAATAATGATTTCGAGTTATAAAAGTATGATGATTGTAGATGATGGAAGAACTGAAAAATAAAAATATGTAAATCAGGACTTAAGGGGTTCAACTGGAAACTTTAGGATTGTATAAAGAAATATTCGGTTTTTATTTCGTTGTTAGTCTGCTCACAATTTTAAATCTGTGGACAAATATAAAATTTTCTCAAACTACATTTTCAAATAATTAAGTAACATAGAATACACTTATTAAACGTATTATTTAAGTTCAACTAAACACTGCTTTTTGGAACCTTTAATTCAAAACTTAATTACTAAAGGATAAAAAACTGCAACAATGATCTTCAAAATTTTACTTGAGAAAAGTTTTATTTTAAATTAGTCAAAGAATCTCTGTTAAAATTGAACCAAAAAATATTGAGACACTGTATATTGAAGAAAAACTGAAATTATTCATATCAAAGTTTGAAAATGAATTGTAACAACTGTAATCTTAAGTTTCTTTTATATAATGTTTCATGCTTCCATTGAATTATTAAATTAATCAAAATAATTTATTAACAAAATTATTTAATTTTATTAACAAAATTAAATTAAATGTACTAAAATAGCTTATTTCGTTAAAAAATTTTTTTCTATTAATATCTTGTTTACCAGTAATGGTATTCCGTGTCCTAATTAGTAGAAAAAATAAAATTGCACAATTGTATAGCAATAATTACGCATGTATATGATTTTCTAAATTTCATAACAGAAAGATATCGTATTACATTAATTTAGTAGTATTGCACAATTTTTGTTATTGCAATTTTTTTCATAATTAAGATAATGATAAATATCGTGACGTACGGAATACCTTTACGGCAATCCTCGAATCTTCAGTGGACAATAGTGCAAAGTTCTTTTCGGCCGGAAAATAGCTTCGTATATTTGGGATCCTCTTTTTAATGTACATTTGCGTTATATACATATACGTTACGCCACACTGCCATAATTGGGAGCATTTTAACTAGGTTTACAAGGCGTTGAAACAATAAGGAGACGCGTCCCGAAGCACCGCTTCGCCGAACTCGCTGTCGCCTCTGAAGACTTTATTTTCTCTCTCGTTCTCTTTCTTTCGCACCCTGTCTTTCTCTCTACAGCTAAAATAACGTAGTCGGAATGCAGTTACATGGATGCAGTCGTCTCATGGATAACGAGATTTCTGCCCCATTCTTAGCTCCCCTTCCGCTAGGAACTAAATTAATTACAGAGACAGGTTCTCAATAACGGATAACAATCATTAAAATTAGCTAAATAGATTTTGCTGCGATGCATCGTTCTCGAACGTGCTCCACGCATTGTTCAGCTCCATGAAAATCAACTTTGCTATATTCTCGTTTGCTGTACCTGCTTGCTACAACACAGAAACAGATTCGCATTAAATTTTTTTTCTTTTGAATTAAAAACTAATTTTTAACAAAATTAATGTTTAATTATTAAAATAATTATTTAGAGTAACTGATTTTTTATTTTTCTCTTTGTCAGCTTATTCATGCTTATTGTACTATTTCAAAAAATATTAAATAAAAATTATTTCTATTGTTTCATATTTTATTTAATTTCATCAAAGTTAAAAAGAAAATGTAATTACATTAATAATTAAGTATACAAAATATATATTATTGTTATTATCAATCAATTATCTTAATAACATTTATTAGAAAATTAGAAGATGTTACTATTTTGCAAATAATATAAAAAACATTGAATATTTTTGCACAATAAAAAGGATTGTGTAAATAATGATATTTGACAAAATTCAAATACCTTGTCTGGATGTACAGCCAAGCAAGCTTTTCTATAAGCTTTCTTGACGTCCGCAGCCGTGACCAATTGATGCATTTCACAACGTTGCCACCTCTCAGCCTCCGGCCATAGAACCGTATGTAGGGAGCAGAGCAAGGCCCGCAAATTTCCTTTTTTGCCCTCCGTCCACTCAGCGATTTTTAACCTATCGGGATCCATCGATTTGGCCGCTTCCACCTTTCGCATCTGATTTATTGTCTTCGGGCTATCTTTATCCGCCTTGCGCGAACTGAAGAAATTATATCCCTGGCTACCGAGCAGATCCTCAAACGCATCGCCGCTCGTCTTTTCCTTTGCTTTACCACTGAATACGTCCGAAGCGCCGCTGTTTGCACCGTTGGCCTCGTTGGTCGTCGCATTGGTTTTGTGCATCGTGTTCGGGCTGGAATGGATCGGCGTGCTCGCAGGCGCTGGACTTGCCGACTGCGGGGTATTCGAATTTCTCGGCGTACCGTTCCAACTGCCCGCCAGACCAGCGCCCAATGATCCGGCCAGATTCGCGAATGGATCCTTGTTAGCCTGAGCGGCGAAGTTCGGCACGCTGGCATTTCGTGGAAAGTTCTCTTCGGAATTTGGGCTCTTAGCGGTGTTCGCGGTACCTGTCGCGATACCGCTGAGAAGATTGCCTGAAACGTTCCCGCCTAGTGGATCAAACATCAGGTCGTTGACTTCCTTAACATTACTTGACGTTGTTTGATTCTGTCCGAATAATAAATCATTCATGTTCAAATTGCTGTTGTTCAAATTGGTTGTGTTGCTGCTCCTCGTCGCGGAATTGTCGTGTCCGAACAGTAAGTCAGTCGAGGCGTTATTGTTAATTAAAGGTATCGAATTGGCGGCCTCAGCCTGCGACGCCGACACGCCGAAACCACCCAAGAGATCGCTTTCGTTCTGACTAGAACTAGAAAATATATCTAATCCTGGATTTGCCGCCGTGGTGGCGGGAGTATTTGAGGTATTATTGGTATTATCCGGCATGCCGAGATTCAACAAATCAGCCTCCTGAAAGCTGTTCTCTTCGATCTTGATTGGCTCTTCCTCCTTCGGCTGTTCCGGCTGTTGTTGAGACACCGCTTCGTGTTGTGAAATCTTGTCGATTTCACTCGACGATACTTTCTGAGCCTGCAATAACGTCAATTATTACCGATTATCATCAACTTTCCAATGTTTTGTACTCTTCAATGTAAAAAACTGAATAATTATAATGTATATCTAACAATAACAAAAATTCTACCTCTTCCTGGTGAGAAGCTGTCCTGAAGTACTCCAGAGTTTCTTCCATCTCCAATGTCGAACCAAACAGTGGATCCGGTACGAGCTTGACACATGTTTCCGCTTCCCACGGCGCCGGCACCCTTGACAGTTTTGAATTTTCCTCGCCTATCATGACATTCAGCACAATGCGGAACTTGCCGCCGATCTCGGGAGCATCGTCCAGGTCGATTTTATCAAACGTCAAGGCGCTCTCGGTGATGGGCACGTAGCCAGTATGGAAATGTAGCGAGGCAATTTTAATACCAATTACACGGCCGAGCTGCTGCCTGGCGTGGTATATCACTAGAGTGACATCACCGCGTACAGCCGCGTCTCCTAGAATCAGGCAGACCTTGCCCTCCATCATTCCAAACAGCTTCATTTCTTCGTAATTAGCCTTCTTCGTCGTAAAGACCAATGCGCCATTACTATAAATTTCTATATATGGTCGACAACCATCTCTCGCTCTGGTGAATAATGGCACCGGCTGTATGATAACGGAACGGAGAACCAGCGGCTTCGTATGCGGAGGCCGACCGCTGCTGAGCATACTCATGTAATTAATACTGCGTAGTTCGGAGGAATGCAAACGCGGCACCTGGCGTCTCGTTGTGAACAGATCGATCACCTCTTCGACAGTGGTCAAGGCTCTGCAATGGATCAACAGAGTGCATGCCACTGTGGCACTCGCCCGATATCCGTCCTGGAAAGACAAACCAGTAGGATAAACGCGTTATTGTGTTTAGCAAGCGTTTAATTTAAATTGCGACATACTCACAGTACAGTATAGCACCACCACGTGATTGAAGTCAGCGTTCAGATATTGATAGATATCTTGACAGATCTGGTACAGAGCGAATAGCATGGGTGCGTTCGATTCCGGAGTGGCGTAGGCAAACGAGCAATCGATGTGCCTACCGGGGAGTCGCGTAACGTTCGGTCGGCCACGGGATAAATTGTAGAGCTGGATCTTGGCGGGCGGTGGGTGTCTGGTGTTGAGAAATACTCTCACGTCTTCAACGTGATTAGCCCTATAGGCAGACTCAATCCCATCGGCCGGATACGGCATAATGAGTATGCGCGACGTCAGATAACTCGCGTCCAGTTCTGTCCTGGCCATACTCTGTTGAACGGTGTGCATCACTTTGCTGGAGGTATCTTTCAAATTACGCAGAATACTGCCGGCGCCGCCCCTCAGCGAATTGAATAGGCCGGTCGAGCTCTGAGTCACCGGGCCCTTGGACACCGTCGTCTGCACGGGCGCCGGTCTCGACGGCGGCATCGTTACCGGCGCGGTGGAACGAGAGACCGACGTTGGCACACTTGACGACGATGATGGTGGTGGTGGTGGCGTTGGTCGCGGAGGTGGTGACGGCTTGATCGCGACTTCGATCTGCGGCGGTTCTCTGGGATCGAAATTGTTCGACTCTGCGATTGCTGCCAAACGTTCCAAGAGCTGTGCTGTTGTTAACCTTTGTATGGGCGAGATTTGTAAGCATCCTTTCACCAGATCATGCAAACACGCGTATCGTGGATTGGGCGGTAACGGTGGATACTTGCCGTTTACGATTGCTAGTTTGTTACCTGCACGAAAAATACTTGAATAAATGCTATTATTGTAATAAGATATCGGGTTTCTATAACTGAACTAAAACGTACACTTTTGGAATTTAAAATAAAATAAGTATATGCTTGGATATTTGGTGAAAGCGAGAAAGTTCTAGTGCAATCTAGTGTAAGAATAAAAAACAAACCTAAAATTAACATACATATTCAAGTTTATATTATCTAAAAATACTTCTTAACGATATAGTTTCTCCAATTATTTTCTATTTCTTTATATATATTCTATTATTTTTTATAAGTTGAGATATTAAGAAAAAAAATTATGTTCTTCATATTCATATCTAAAATCGTGTAAATTAGATTTTACTTCTTTGTATCTTCAAAATCAAGGAGGATATTTAAATATTATTATCTTTCTAATGAGTTATTTTATGCTCTTTCACATTCATTATCAATTATAATATCTGTACGCTCTAGTTAACTTAGTATTTAGCAAATCAGCGATTATCTCACCTTCAGGAAAAGGATGCCGCAATGTAATCAAAGAATACAATATACATCCTAAAGCCCAACAGTCCACCGGAGGTCCTATAGGTTCATTGTTCCATGTATCCATCATTTCCGGAGCACGATACATGGGAGTTGTATACTTGGCCATCTGATCTTCCAAAGTGGCGCGTTTTTGAGCATTCCATGATGGATCCGGTAATATTTGTTGAGTCGAGGTGCTACCAAAGTCACAAAGTTTCACAAGGCCGTCTCTCCCGAGCAAGAAGTTCTCCAGCTTGATGTCCCGATGCACAAAGGGTTCTGATTGCTGGCTATGCATATGATGTACTGCACGTGTCGCTTGATAGGCTATCTTGCACACTTGAGCGAGAGTCAACGTGTTTGCAGACACGTTCCTGAGTATATCCGCTACTGTACCGCCAGGACATAGTTCAGTGACAACCAGGTACTCATATCCTTTTCGTTCCTCTCGCTCCAATCGTTGGGCATACAAGAATTGAATAATATTTGGGTGATTTGACAATTTCTTCAATGTTTCTATTTCCTGTATAATGGCTCTGTTTGCATCTTCATCAGCGGCGATAAGTCTCTAACAATAAAAAATAATCTTTTTACAATACAACAAAATATAAGTTGCAAAAAGGACAATGTTGAACTAGTTTAGTTACCTTAAGTGCATATTCTTTTCCTGTAGCGACATCTTCTACTGCAAACACCAATGCCCATCCACCTGTTGATACGATGTTTGCCACAAATTATCTAAATGTTAATAATGATACATAATTCGATTACGAGGATTAAATATCTCTCGTTCATGTTTTTATCATGTGCACAAATAAATTATTTATTATGATTAAATAATGCCCTCATATATTTTATATAAAAAGTAATTCAAGCTGCAAATTTCTATAAATGTTCACGCCTGTTTTTAGTATTAAACACAAATTGCCAAAACAAACTAAAAAATTCTTTTATGTATATTCACAAATTCAATATAATTTTATTTAAACTATAAATCGTCTGTCTTTTTGGAATAATAACTTCACAATTAAAATTTTTATTCTACATATCTACTAGTAAAAAAAAGGATTTTATTTCAGTGAATTTTTACTAAAAATGGAATGATTAGTGTAAAAAATCAAAGAAAACTAGAATTATACATAACATCTACATTATTTAGTTTTTACTTTTTAAAATAACCTTTTAAAATAACTGTACATGTATCAAAGTTTGCAAAATTACATTTTACAAATAAATTATAATATAATATTTAAAAACAAACTTAAACTTTCTGCTAAATCAACTTCCTGCATAGTGTGATAGTTCCAATATTCAACATCACAAAACAAAAAGAATGTATGACTATTCAATTGATGTAAGCTATATTAATACAATCAATGGATTCTAAATATAATTAGAAAGGTGTATCAAGATAGCGCGCTCTGCGATGCATTTTCAAAAAAGCTGCAAACTCGAGAACTGAGCAAAAGAAATCACCTGCATTTTGAAACTCGTAGACAGTCGTTTAAGAAAATAGGCGATAAGTTATCAACTGACGAACGGGCAATAATATCCGATAATATTCGAGCTAGAGTGGAATCTGTGGAATGCGAATGCGTACGATAAAGAAAGAGAGAAGATGCTCGCTATGTCAGAATAGATTATCGCGATGTGCTTAGCGCTGTCTGGCCGCGTGTCAAAACACGCTTGACACATGACAGAAGGACAGATGTCACACGCGAGATTGGCGAGATCCTAGTTCCTTTCACCTCTCCTCCGCCTTTCCCACGCGATCGTCTACAGCTTTTTTTTTTTCACGACGCGAGAAAAGTAGGACACAGTCGACCTTATCGGCCGTAATCGCGAATAGGAGGTGTCGCCGGGATGTGATTTGACACTTCTGACAGTAAGCCGAGATTCGTACCAGCCGGAGAGATGATAGACTCACCCTCGGCAATCAGCCGCGTCACTTTCAGTTTCACATTGTTGATGTCCAACATCTGACCGACGTACTCGTTACCGCCAGTGCCGCCGTT
>NW_017298811.1:345477-359353 GCF_001594075.2 Trachymyrmex cornetzi
ATCGCCGATATCGCATTTGCCGATATCAAATATGACAACTACGTAAAAGCATTTTATAATTAATTATAATTCTTTTATATAATTTTATAATATACACTCGATATATGGTTTTACAGTCGACTTAAGAGATCTTACCTTTTACACGAAAAAAATTTTTTCAGGAAACAATTATATTATTAATAGTCGTACCGCTCCGAAGAGAAATGTGTTATAGGCAACCAACTACGACGCCGATTGTAGATTGCGGAATCATCGTCCTCGCGATCTTCGCGAATCGCCCCGATGCACTTTTAACTCCTTTCCCTCCCGCTCCACTTACTCACGCAGCGTGCAATCACGCTTGCACGCCGATAGTATTTATCATGATGCAAGTAGACATCATTATATTGTTTTATACTTATTGCATCATGGTCTAGTATTGTAATAATTATCAGTATATTCTATATTATTATTATTCTTTATTATAAGATAATGATTATTATAACAGGAGAAATTTAATTTTTTAGCAACTCAAAAAACATAGGGATACTGGTTGAAAATTTTGATAGTTTTATAGAGATTGCCAAATTGCAAGACCAAGTAAAAGTAGTGCAATTTGAGATTAATGTCTTAAAAAAATATATACTTAAGAAAAAAAGAAGCAACTAATGTTTCTAAATGTTTTTTCACATATGCGACTTATGTGAAAAAACACTTACAAACTTTAATTGCTTTTTTTAGTCTCTTAGAGAATATATTCCCCGAATTTGGTTTTCCAACCCCATTTGAGGGGTCACAGTACCATGCGTATCAATTTTGGGCTTTTTAGCCTCTTCGGGGAGCAGAGGCACGCTTTATGTTTTTGCATTTGCACTTAGGTCCGTTTGCACCAACGCAGATCATCTTTAATCTCGGTTCAACTTACTCTTTGTCTTTTTCTAGTTCTAAAGATTAGAAAAAGACGAAGAGTAAGTTGAACCGAGATTAAAGTTAATCTATATTGGTGGAAATGGGCATTAGAGTTTGTCAATACTCGAGAGGACTCGAGCGTTAAAGCCGGGAGCACATAGAAAAACGTAAGTCCGTAAGACGTAATCAGTAAGGAAATCGTAACATTGGATTCGCTACTGGCCTTACGGTCTCTGCTGTGATTGGTCAATTCACTTACTGCTTGCGTGTTACGGCCTTACGTTCTTGTATGTGTCATGGGCTTAAACAGTTTAACACCGAATCCGAACAAACGCGAAAAAAATCACGTATGCCGGATGCAGGTGCATGGGATCAATCGAACCCGGATCCACAGATCACGAGTCAATCGCACTGAGCGGCGAGCCACCAAAGCCCCAGCTACATCTATCGTAATGTTTATCGTAAGCTCCTTACGATTCTTACGATAGCCAATTAGAAATATCAATGTGTATTGTAACGCTTTTGATTGGCTATCGCAAGGATCGTAAGAAGCTTACGATAAACATTACGATAGATGTAGCTGGGCCTTTAGCGCCCCGAAAAATCTGGTTGTGAATGTGCCTGTAAGGCCCAGTTTCACAACTCACGGTTAACTCTTAACCGAGGTTCAATTTATTTCTCATCTTGTTCCAATTCTAGAATTGAAAAGAAATAATGAATAAGTTGAACCCCGGTTAAGAGTTAACCGTCAGTTGTGAAACTGGGCCTAAAGCCTTGTGTCCACGATGCTAGAAATCGGTCCGAGACCTCGGATGAAGGCTGCGGTCCACTTAGCGCTTCAAACGCTACAGAGCATTTGTAGCACTGATATGACTGGTCCATTTAGGCTGCGGTCCACTTAGCGCTTCAAACGCTACAGAGCATTTGTAGCACTGATATGACTGGTCCATTTAGGCTGCGGTCCACTTAGCGCTTCAAACGCTACAGAGCATTTGTAGCACTGATATGACTGGTCCATTTAGGCTGCGGTCCACTTAGCGCTTCAAACGCTACAGAGCATTTGTAGCACTGATATGACTGGTCCATTTAGGCTGCGGTCCACTTAGCGCTTCAAACGCTACAGAGCATTTGTAGCACTGATATGACTGGTCCATTTAGGCTGCGGTCCACTTAGCGCTTCAAACGCTACAGAGCATTTGTAGCACTGATATGACTGGTCCATTTAGGCTGCGGTCCACTTGACGCTACAAACGCTTCGAAGCGTTTGTAGCGTCAAGTGGACCGCAGCCTTCATCCGAGGTCTCGGACCGATTTCTAGCATCGTGGACACAAGGCTTAAGTCCGATCTACAATAGGGAACATAGGGTGCGTTCAGGGAGCTCACTACCAGTGCTATGTAGCGCTACTGCTGTTCAGGGAAGCCAACTGATAGCACTATGAAACACTAGCGTGACGCTATTGTTAGTAGAGTCCTAGATTTATCAGAGAGGCGCAACCGGTGTTATGCATTCTGATTCGCTGTTGCAATCTAACCAATTGCGTGACTTGGCAGCCATTTATAGTACTAATGACATATTTCTATTTCATTTTATCTATACATTCTATCTCACATTATCCTACACGTCTTATCTTGTTTGACATAATTTAAAGGCAGTTTCATAGCATGTCGGCCATGTTTAGTACTCTCCTTAGCACCTTTGTCATACTGACTTAAGCCGGTTGCGCCTCTCTGATAAATCTAGGACTCTAGTTGGAGCATGCGATGCGAACAAACCTCTTCTAAAATTCCACCATGACGTTTGTGACGTTCATCTTTGTTTACGGTTCGTACACGCGCTTTCCATTTGTCACTTGCTTTCGTACAATCGCAGTGATTGTTGCTGACAATCAACTCTGATATACGTGTGTGTTAATTAATGTTAATTTACAATTTAGAGAAAGAGACAGATAAAGATGTTCTATTTTTGAAGGGCATGATCCACTATTAAAATATTTAGGTTCGTTATATTTTTCATTGCAATCGTCGACTTAAAGAATTGCGTTTCTAAAAGTTGATGTACAATTATAATGGAGAAATAATATAGGATTAATCCAAACTTGTGATATACGATATCATTTTCCTGCGATATTGTTCAATGCCAAAGAGATATATTTTTCATCGAATAATCTTGTGTGTATGATGTTTTAATGTGAAATCTTATCTTTGTTTATGATAACGGAATGTATATTGTTATTGCTTTTGTGTTATGATATATTTTCTATTTACTATTTATTTACTGTTTCCTTTGTCTTTCAGATTAAAAAAAATTAGTTTCCAAAGATGTTTGAAACAGTAAGGTTCACAAAATTGAAAACTGCTACAAATCCAACATTTTGGGCAAAATTTGCAGAATTGAAAATAGACAAGTTGAAACTAGATGAGAAAGCCAAGATACATGTGTGGGGGAGTTTTGCTCTTCAACCAATGGATGAAGGGAGGACCAATCCATTAATACTTGATTGTACGTCATTTAATGAGTAAGTATTACATAGGCATGAGAATATAATTTGTTTTTTTTTTTGAAGAAATAAATTCAACTATGTTTTGCAATGTAATTTGTATATTAATAATAGCTTAACAATAATGTCTATAGTAGCATAATTATTAGCACAATATTGTCCAATATTATAGCCAAATATATCTCCAATATTTAACCAAAATAGCATCAATAAATTGCTACTAAAGAATAAATAATATAACATATAATTACTATTATCTATATATAAATCCTATCTTGATATAATAAACAGGATAAGCTCCATTTAGATGAGTTTCAGAAACCTGGAGACAACTTCTCATAATGCCGGAGTAGCATGCTGCGGCTATATGATTAACACAAATACTTATGAAGCATTCAGACAGATAAATCCTGAGAAGTTTATCGACACCATGGGCAAATCCATTATTGATAGTATCAGAGATGGCACAGCCTTGCAAGAGCCTTCGCGGCTTTCAATATTCTTAATATTTGCATACTCGGATCTTAAGAAGTATAAGTTTCATTATTGGGCCGCACATCCAACTCCTTTCTCATTTCCGGAAACTTATTCGGTCGTACCGACGAAATTTGCATCTGGCGAATTTACATCTAGTCAAATAGATAAATTACGTGCAAACTTTCTTCAGCTGGATGCAAGATCGAGAAACTTCTTCACAGTTTTTGTGTCTGGAAAGGATGATTTGAATGTTGATAGTTTGTTAAAGGGAGTTGAATATATAAAACTAAATGTTAGCAGCAAAGAAGATTCAGAGCAGGTACAGTTTGATGAAGTTACACTTTTATTTTTTATTTCCTTTTATACATAATAAAAGAAACTTTTGTTATTATTAATAACTTAAATTTATCTTCATCAGGCAAAAGAGGAGGTATACTTTGCATTTTATGATCCTTGTGCAAGCGCAGAACCTGGATGGCCCTTGCGAAATCTTTTGTGTCTATTATTATGGCATTGTCCTACGTACTGCTTTACACGCGACATTAAAGTTTTGTCAGTAAGGAGTGATAAAATGCAAACTGCAGTTATATTTACACTTAGAATCAAAGAAGATAAAGATATGGAAACTATGAGAGAAACTATTTCCGAAGGACACTTAGTAGGATGGGAAGCTAACGTAAATGGAAAAATGGGTCCTAACATCGCGGATTTATCTAACATTATGGATCCTACCAAGTAAGTTTAAATTCTTCAAGTCAACAATTTTTATGTATAGAAATTTAAAAGTGCTTTTTATATTTGTATGTTACATTAGATTATCAGACAGAGCGATCAATTTAAATCTGAAATTGATGAAATGGCGCCTTGTCTCTGATCTAGATTTGGAAAAGATCAGTGGTTTACGATGCCTTCTCTTGGGTGCCGGAACACTTGGATGTTCTGTGGCGAGAGTACTTCTTGGCTGGGGTATCAATAATATGACGCTTGTAGATAATTCTACCGTTTCACATAGCAATACTGTGCGCCAAAGTCTGTATACGCATGAAGATGCAGTACAACGTCGGCACAAAGCACATGCCGCAAAGGATGCTTTACTTAGGATACGTCCTAATATGGTAAGTATATATGTCTATTAAACTTATTACATTGTGAGACGATATTTCGAAGTAATTCAATTCAGTCAATAAAATCATTTGTGATGTTACAGAATGTGGAAGGTGTGATCTTGCATATTCCTATGCCTGGTCATGTAGTTGGCCAGAGTATGATGGAAACGACTAGGGAGGCTGTGAGTAAACTTCAAGAACTCGTAAATAACCACGATGTGGTGTTCTTGCTTCTGGATTCACGTGAAGCCAGATGGTTGCCAACCCTCTTGTGCGCTGCGACGAATAAGATAGCTATCAACGCTGCTTTAGGTTTTGATTCGTATACGGTACAACGACACGGTACGCGCGATCTTTCCGATTCTGTTTCGCCTAATTTAACGGTACAGAATCCTGCAGGACATGATCTTGGATGTTACTTTTGTAACGATGTAACGCAACCCGGGAATGTGAGCATATATTATTTTAACATTATATTAAGTCCTGGAAAAGATTTATAATATTTTTTTTAACCAGCTTATAAACTACTTCAAATAAGATATATTTTAATTCTATGATTACTATTTTTGTTCTAGTCACAAACTGATAGAACGCTCGATCAGCAATGTACCGTAAGTCGGCCAGGTTTATCGCAAATCGCTGCAGGTCTAGCAGTTGAATTACTTATGGCGATAACACAACATTTCCAAGGGTAAGGTAAATTCAAACACAATATACAGATTTTTTTTATATGATTTAAACAAAGTTTAATTTATTTTTACTTATATATATGTAGATGGTTTAACGGTTTAATCTTTCATAATTTTTTTTTTAGAATTTCAGCTAGAGCGCTTATGAATAACGATAGGGACGATTGTCGAGAGAATGTCGACAATCCGCTGATAGGATTATTGGGTGGCGTACCTCACACAATACGGGGCTCACTTTGGGGTCATGAAATGAAGTTGACTGTCACACATAGATCCCCATTTTGTACAGCTTGCTCGACGCCTTTGATCAAGGAATATCAACATCGCGGTTTTGCTTTCGTACTCGACGCCTGCAATACGCCAAATTATCTCGAGAAATTATCAGGACTCGAGGAAATACTGAAAAGACCAGATCTGGATGAGGTATATAATGATATGCATAAACAATCAAGAGCGTCTAAAGTATTACAAAAAAATATTTTTTTTAATTGGAACGTTATTTCTGTGTTTATATAGATTAGCTTCAATATCTTGTTTACTCTGATAATTAAAAATTAATATATTTTTATTGCTTTACGTAATTCATTTGCATTTGTATTTGGTATTAAATTACGTATGTATTTTTCAATTTTCAGTTATGTTATACAATGGATAGTTCGAGCGAAGATGAAGAATCATGAAAAAGAAGCTATGATAAATGATACAACCAAAATGATAAAATTCGTACAAAAGAAAATGTATAATTTCACACATAAGTTAATTGCACGGTTTTTATATAAAACATATATGTATACATATATATAAAACACATTTTATGCGGAACGCCATTTTAAAGAAGAGCACATTTAAACTAATCAAAGTTATAGTGTATTGAATCAAAACTTTTAGCAAAAATTGTTAATATATGAAAGATATATATGTGATGAAAGTCTTCGTGCTTCTTCAAATTTGCATATTTTACTTAAAATCGATGCATTATGTATTATCTGTGATGTATGATTTTATCATTATTATAAAAATTTAAACTTATGTAATGTTAAATAAATTCTTTTAACGTGAATATTTTTTTGTTCTTGAAATATTATATAACTCCTTATTGTCTGTATAATTATTTCTAGTTTTTATTTTACAATTACAGAAATATATAAAAGATCTATATTTCAATTAATATAAGACATAATTAAATAAAAAACTACAATTCTTATATTATCATGCTGTAATTATTAGAAAATAATTAATGTATTTTTTACCATGTTTGGATATATCTATGTTATTTTGTAAAACACTTAATCATTCATTTCCATATTATGTTTTTATATCTCATTACTGTTATAAGAATGTACCTGTAATTAAAATATAATAAGAAGAAGCAGGACTTTTAAATTACAAAATTCAAATAAACATCATAATTAGGAATTATGCATTGCGATATTGCGATAGATAACACGTGGACGTTTCACGAATGTATTGTTTCGTCGCATTTCTGTCGCAACGATGCGGGATTTTATTTTTGCCGACTCGTACCCCGAAGTTTTAATTTTATGCTGAATATAATAAAAAAATTTCATGAGAATTGTATCAAATACAAATAATATATTTTGTCAAATATAAGAAAGAATAGAATAACAATAAATGGTAAGATTAAATATATTAGATACGTTTAAATATTAAATATTAATATGTTTATATACATATATATATACATATATATACATATAACCTAATATGAGACATCCCGAGAAATCAATAGTAAAACGCAAAGTATATCAGTATTGCAATTAAAAAAACTTTATTTAATGTTTATAAAATACAAACAAACACAGCCAACGTGCGTGAAAAATGAGCATGCGATAGATTATATCCAGAACTCGTTTTCAGATAGTTGGAATCAAGCATCGCAAATATAGGCACTCGACGTTCATTTCGGTTGTCTTTTTTATTATTGTCCAATAACATTTATACTTTAACAACGATTTTCACTATAACATAAGAGCTTAGGTTATTTCATATTAGGAATACCCTGGGTATCTCATATTACGATTTCCACGTCTTATGATTTTACGATCATCAAATCTAACTTTTGTAATTAAACAATTCAACATCTCCCGTATTTTTCTATTAGTACGACCTTACTCTATCACTATATGAAGAATTTATTGCCAAATATTTATTTATTAAATAATAAACAAGGTTTAAATGCTTATCTCAATGAAACTTGAAGACATCCAAATTCTAAAATCTTATTTTACAATGACTACAGACATGATCTAATAATGAATTTTCTACTAAATAGTTTTTAATCCAAGAGCAATAAATTTATGGTGGAACCAATAGATAGCGTTTATTAGTTTAGCAGAAACGCCGCTATCTCATATTAGGCGCCTATAATAGGGGGCTTTCCTCTATATACATAATAACAACTTAGAAATACATAATTAATGATTCACTGTGTTACACTGGTCATTTTGGAGAAAGCATCCAAAAGGTATTAAAATCATCAAAATGTCTTTAATTTATGAGATGCTTTATATTTTATTTTGACATGATAAAATATGAAATGTCTTGTAAAATATATTTTACTTTTTAATTATCTTGTCTTTAGGCAACATAAATTTAGATGTATACATATGTCTACATATAATATATATAGATATATACTAGTACAAGATTATAATTTATATTTCATAAAGACACAAAATAAGCGAAATTAAATATTTTACGAGACATTTCATATTTTATTATGTCAAAATAAAATATAAGGCATCTCATATATAAACTATTAATACTACTGTTTTGACGATTTTAATACTTTCGGGTGCTTTCTCCAAGATGACACAGTGTAACACAGTGAATCATTATGTATTCCTAAGTTGTTTACTAATGTTAAATAAAGATGAAATGATTCACTGCGTGTAGCACTGTATCATTATTGTACGTGTTTCTATCTGGAAAGCACCTTTTTGTGTACAGAATATCTGAGAAATTGATTTATATGTAATGTATAAAAATCTTTATTTAAATAAATACATCTAAAAAAAATGCAATTGCATTTTTTACGATATATTATTTTATATATATTTACAAAAAAATTTGAAGAAATAAACATACAAAAAAAAAGATTGATTTTAATTATTATAATATATACAGAATCTCTCTCTTTTCCTATACCATCTTTTTGTTACTTTTATTTTTTTTCTTTTCCTGACTTGTTCTATCAAATATATTTCGTACTTTTGATGCAATTAATGACGCATATAACTGAGTAATATTTTTTTTATATCACTATAGATTAAATTTATTAATCTTAATTTAGGGTTAAAAAAACATTATATATAAATTAATCAAGATTAAATTTAAGTTAATCTATACATTGATAAAAGAGTGAATATAAATAAGATATATTTTTAATTCGCAAGTAATATATAAACATATATATTCTTTTGAAAGGTATATGTACCATATATTCTTTTGGAGTACGAGTCATACTCCAAAATCAAGAGATTCAAATATTCTATTCTATTCTTCGTATTTGTGTGGCCCTCGCTACTGAAGATGGCGGCGACTCTAGCCAGAAACGAAACTGGAGCAGATATCTGGAACAAGCCAGGCGGAGAGCCGCCTGGTGAGAGAAGAGGGGGATTACTCTCCCCCTCATCCCTCTAAGAGCGGAGCACGTATACATGAATATCACACCTTTAGGTTGAGAGACTTTAAGTAGGCGATAATTAAGCGGCAGAGAGTGGGAGGAGGGTTCTTGAGTATATGGTGCATATCGATAGGAGATAGTGGAAAGTGGCTTAATATAAGAATGCAATTTAGCTGATTTACCAATACATAATCTGCAATAGAAAATTATATGATTAATGTCCTGTCTGGGGTCTCCACAGAAGCAAGATGGAGAGTCGACAATGCCCTTTCGATGGAGACTGTAAGCAAGGTTATAATGGTTAGAGCATATTCTGGAGATAGTAACGATTTCCTCCCTATTAAGAGATTTATCATAAAACCAAGGCTTAGATAGGGTATTTCTGTAGTAATTATCGAATAGTTGCCCTTTAAAAGAGGCGGAGTGATCGAGGTAAGCTTGAAATTTTCTCTTATGCGTGTCTCGAGATAAGGCTAACAGGTCATGATAGGGAATTTTGAATTTAGGGCGTCGGCCACGGAGGGCAGCTTCCCTGGCAAGTTCATCAGCTCTCTCGTTCCCATAAATGCCCTTGTGTCCTGGTACCCATACCAGGTTGATGGTAAATCCATTGTTGACCATCTTGCGGAGCAGGTCCCTTATTTCGAAAACGAGGTAATTGACGTCTTTGCGTTGATGTGAGGAGATGGCGCGTAATACGCTGAGTGAGTCGGAGAAGATGGTAGAGGTGTCACAACAGCGATCCTCCACCAAGAGAATAGCACGAATAATAGCCCAAGCCTCCGCCGAGAAGACGGAGGCCTCCGAGGGGAGCTTGTCCTTGATGATCCAGTTAAGGTCTTTGGAATATACACCAGCGCCCACTGAGCCTCCATCCTTGGATTTGGAGCCGTCCGTAAAAACTAGAGGTCCTTTAGCAGAGTATGTTGTAGATAGTTCCCGGAAGCGAGTTCTGAAGACAAGGCTGCTGGAGTCTCTAGGCACCGACGTCATGGATTCATCAATGGGGTGGACATAGGTGTAAGAATCCAAACAAAAGTTGTAAGCCAAAGGTTTATTGGATCTTCTCATGATGTTCATCGCGTATTTTTGAGTGACGTATCTTTTTAAAATGGGGATAGAGTTGAGCGCTTGCGATCTTCTAGTTGGGGAGTATGAGATATTTTCAACATATTTGAAGCTTTGTAGAGTGGTGAAGTTCATCTTGCTCATGGTTCGAAAGATAAATCTGGAAGACATGAGATCAAATTTCAAATTTAGAGGAGTTTCCTTAGCTTCCGCCATTAAGACGTTTATGGGGGTAGATTTCCTATAGCCTAGAGTTATTCGCATGTTCCGGTTAACCAGGCGTTCCAGCTGTTGGAATTCGCATTGATTGCCTTTAAGCTTGAAAATTTGACAACCATATTCGATAGCGGATCTGAAAATAGCTCTATAAAGGCATAACATCAGTCTGGGATGGGACCCCCATGTAGTGCCCGCGAGGACCGAGAGTATGTTGGTAAGATTGCGGCCTTTCTTGATAAGATGCTTGAGGTGTTCCTTGCCTTTGAGTTTCGAGTCCAGAATAATTCCCAGAAAGGTAAATGAAGTGACGCGAGGTATGTCTTGGCCCCCAATACTTAGTGCCAGGTCAGGGCGAGCGTTGCGTCTTCTCGAAAATAGAAGCCATTTGGATTTAGTGGGAGACAGATCCAGTCCTCTAGAGCGTAGATACACAAATATGTTGTTCAGAGAGATTTGAATTGAGTGACGTGCCTCCTCTTCATTACAGCTTATACTAAAAATGACAATGTCATCAGCATACTGTAGTAGGTTAGAATCCTCATGCAAACAACTGTTAATATCAGCGCAATACAAATTGAAAAGCAGAGGACTAAGAGCAGATCCCTGAGGAGTACCCTTCAGAGAAGTGAAGGGGCCCTGAAGTTCTCCTTCACAGACAAAATAAATGCTTCTTTCAAAAGTAAGATTTGAAATGAATTTTCTTGTTCTTGCAGGGATGCCCAGTTTTTGCAGTCCTTCAACTAGGATTGAGGGGATGACATTGTCAAAAGCCCCTTCAATGTCGAGAAAGGCACAGAGAGTGACTGCTTTGTTTAGGAATCCGCCCTGTATGTAGTTGGTGAGTGAGACCAATCTGTCTATGCAGGAGCTCATGGGGCGAAACCCCAGTTGGTTAGTGGGGAGAAGGGCTCTGTGGATTCCACTAGCCATTTCATTCTCCAATAAATAATCTTTTCCAATATCTTGTATAAGCAAGAAAGAAGTGAAATCGGTCTGACTCCCTTACCTCCCGACTTGAGGATGAGAACGACCAGGGTGCGAGTCCAGTCCTCCGGAAAAATTCCAGATTCAAAAAGACCGTTATAAATAGCAAGGAGTTCTTTCAAGTAAGCTTGCGGAAGGTTTTGAATGACCACATAGTCAATCTGATCCAAGCCAGGGGCTGAAGTACGCTTCGTGGATTGGATGGCGTGTTGAAGTTCTTTCATTGTGATAGGCCTATCAAGATCAGAAGCAACGCCCTGATGGTGTCTTGAGTCCTCTGCAAGCATCTCATTGATTGAGGGAGTACTCAAAGTGCTGCAGGTAGGGGGGCACAATTTGTTGATTGCCAACGATTGGGCCTTCCGTAGTTCCTCAGTGGGTTGTATTGGAGGAGCGAGGCGTCTATTCTTAAAGGCTTTGACCAGCTTCCAGAGGTGAGCAGAAGGCGTGTTACCAGTAAAGCTCTTGCAGAATTCCCTCCATTTATGCTTTTTAGTTTTCCTCAAAATTCTTCTGCATTCTGTTACCTCTTTTTTATAAGCTGTCCAGTTCTTTGAGCTGGAGGTTTTAAAATATTTTATGTTAGCTGCTCTGCGTTTTTCAACAGCATCTTGGCATTCTTGTGTCCACCAGGGAGGAGCGACCAGATTCCTTTCTTTGGCCGATTTGGATGCAGGGGTTCTAGAGCCTGGTGAGAATAAAGAGTATAATGTCTCAGTAATAATGGTAACCAGATTTTTATATCTATCGAGTATGTCTGGGAAGGTTTGTGAGTTAGTCGACGGCGGATTGGTATATAAGGAGTGGTAAAAGTCTTTTTCTTGTTGTGCATCGAGTTTGATTTTGTATTTAAATATCTTTTTAGGATTAATTTTGGACATAAATCGGATTAATATGGGAAAGTGATCGCTAGAGAGGGTATCCTTTCTGGTAGAGCAATCAAAGAGGGTGCTTGCAGAAGATGTAGCGATAACCAGGTCTATAATAGATATATGCTCGCTATTAGGCATTTGAAGAGTGGGTTTATAATCATTGCAGATGATAAGATTGTATTGATCCAGAGCTTGTGACAACAGTCTTCCAGATCTATCCGTGGAGGAGCAACCCCAATCAATGTTGTGAGCATTGAAATCACCCATGATTATAGTATTGTTACAGATCGTTGCATAGTTGAAGAGTTGTTGGAAAAAAGATAGGGGGGTATTTGTACCCGGATGTCTGTAGATGTTGATGATAGTGAGGGTAGAATCCAAAATTTGTATGTTAATACCCATTAATTCCACTGAGGGGTGATGAAGGAGAGAAAGGTCTAAAGTTTCATAGAATATAGATTTCTTGATGGCAATAGCTATACCGCTTTGTCCCGGCGTGTCGATATCCTTTCTAATGAAGTTATGCGTGTTAGAGAATAGGTAGGCATCTTTGGCCAATTTAGTTTCTTGAAGACACCAGATTTCATAGTTGTTATCTGGAGAATGGAACTCAGGAAGTTTGTTCTTTATACCTCTGCAGTTCCAGGATGTTATGGCAGAGTTGGTGTTATTGCGTTGAGAGTTTCTAGTTGAATTCATGTTGAGTGTTAAATGATGTATTAGTGATAGAAATGATTGAACCCTGGAGGTGTATTATGTAAACGGTCGATTTGGAGATTGAAGGGTTCTGCATAAGCCGGTTGTGAGAATTCTTGAACAGGTAGAGGAAGTTCTGGAAAAGGCCCAATGAAGTCTTGCAAATAATTAAACATGATTTTAGCGAAATTGAGGAATTGTCTGTAATTCATAGGCATCGGCTCATTCATGTCTCCTTTGGGAAACGGCTCGGTATTGCCATTAATTCGATCCCCTGTGGGGCCATTGTTGTTGCTAAATGCTATTCCGTTACCTGAACATGATGGAAGTCTTCCATTCGGTGCGTTCAATATTTGGAATCTAGGGCTATCGTCCTGGCTGGTAGCCTTGGGCGCATTGCGTCTGACCGTTGAATAGTCTAAGGTATGTTTGAGCTGATTCTGGTCAGGAGAGATTCTCGAAGCGCCTGATCCGCGAGAGTTTCTGTTGTCCGGGGGATTTTCAGAAACGACCTGGGAGTATTTTGGACGGTGCTGGAAATGGTCTGCCTGAGTGGCTAAGGGATCAAATTTGTTATAGCTGTAACTAGGGGGTTCTCTTAGATCCGAGCTGTTATCTCGATCTCCTCTGCATAGCAAAGGGAAATTCCTGAAATTCCTCTCCATAGAGGGAGTAATATCAGAGGGAGAAAAGGGAGAGGGTGAGCTGTTACCGCCATATAATCTTCTCCTG
>NW_017298811.1:359724-360118 GCF_001594075.2 Trachymyrmex cornetzi
CTCTGATAATTCCCTGACGAAAAACCTTATGCGAGGGGATGAATGCCGTATAACCTAGTTTAGCGAGTTCTGGGTGCCCAACTAGAGAGTTAGCAGCCGTGGCCGTACGCATCTCTATATCTCTGATAATTCCCTGACGAAAAACCTTATGCGAGGGGATGAATGCCGTATAATCTAGTTTAGCGAGTTCTGGGTGCCCAACTAGAGAGTTAGCAGCCGTGGCCGTACGCATCTCTATTGCAATTTTACCTTTTCCGATCTTTTTCATACTATTGATATCCTTTGCAATAATTTTAGAGACATGTTTTTTCATAACCACCTCGTAGGCCGGTTCCGTGATATTGTCCTCTTTGACCTGCATGTGCACGATGAAAGGGGGAAAGTCTGACGATCC
>NW_017298811.1:360990-364417 GCF_001594075.2 Trachymyrmex cornetzi
TGAATTAAATTTTTATTCTTATACTAACAATTAAAACAAAGGTTAAATGTAAATATTTATATGTAAAAGTATAAAAATCATATATTAAAGAAATATTTCTTTAAGGGAGAAGATTATTTGAAAGAGAATGTAGCCAGACTCGTATAAAGATAGAAAAACAATGTATTTACGTTTGAAATTAGTTTGAAAATATAAATTAAATATTAAATTAAATCACAACAGTGCACTGTGTGCATCACATATCATGTATAATATGTTAATAATAATAATTATAGTAATACAATGAGTGGCACTCGTTGACCATGTTGCGATTAACAAACAGCTACTCACAGTGCTTGAACAATAGAAAAACTCCGACTGTAGTGAGTGATTACGATCAAACGGAAAGTGATTAAACATAATGTTTACAATTTAATATAAGAAGTATATAGAATGTTATAATAATATTTTCAGTTAATTAGACATAAAAATGTTTTAGAACGTTTTAATAAACTATAAACTTTTATTGAAATAATATCCATTATTTTATATAAAATTTAAACATTAAAAATTCAACAGAAACATAAATAGAAATTTGATATTTATCTACACAAAATACCTTGTTTAATATGCAGTTGAATATATTAAATTATATATAGGAGTACTGTCTATTTAGAACATAAGGAATTATGTTTCAATATAAAACTAATTTTTAAATACGAAATTAATTTCAATATAGTATTTCTTTCAACAAAAAAAAATTAAAAAACTCTACTTATATCAATTTAAAAAAAAATTAGTTAACAGTTTCAAATTTTTGTGCAACTAAGCTACATATGACAAAATAATACCGTTTTATTCAATCTGTGCCTTTTACTAATGGGATTAGCTATTTCCTTAGTATAAAATTTTTGATATGAAAAACATCTTATGTTCAAATACTTTTCAGCTACAGCTACTATCAATTTTATTCTGTGAGGAGGCTCCATAATACTTTCAGCTTGTATACATTTATCACTATGCGAAAAAATTTTATAATTTAACGCAAACTGATTTTTTATTTTATAAACGATATTTTTAAAAAGCTTTTTATGTGGCATTTTGTTTGGCATAAGTCCATGCACGATAAACTAATGTTCTGTTGCTTTTACGATTTTGTAAACAGAATCTGATACAAGAAATAAACCACCTCGATTTTTTGAATTTGTTAAAGCACCGTAGTTTACATTTTTATTGTCTTCGTTTCGTAAGAGTGATTCCGCGCAAGTTTCACATGTTATGTTTTGAAATAACTTTCTCACGATAAATCCGCAAATATAATATAAAACGTTATCTTGAATATTAGTTACAGCTGAATTAACATGTAAAGTACCGCAATTGCGCATGTTGGGAATATCTTGTACAATATTATAGAAGTTAATGTTATCGTTATGTTCAGTACTATGATTATGTTCAATATTATTTTTGTTATAATCAGTATTATCATCGTTATATTCAGTAGTATTAAGTGGTGATCTACGTCTTGTCCATTTCAATTCAAATACAGAGCTTAGAGAATCACTGCTTAAATCTAAACAATTACCAGCAGATGATGCTGTAATTGAATTTTTTAACAGCATCTTTTTCATAATGCTCTGTATTTGTTGCACATTTGGGTTATTATTCCAACCATTAAATCTTCTGAATTTTGAAAAAAGTATTTCAAGATGGTCTTGTGAGAAATTATATGTTAATAAATACTTGAAACTAGAAGTGCTATCCGAAAGAATTTGTTTAGCAATAGATAAAATTGATTTTACAGCAGCAGCAAATCCAATAACAAATGTTTTTCGGGCACTAAGATAAAGCGGCGTACCATCTAATAATCGCAGAGAAAAAAGATAATTAATATTATCCACCATAATAGGTTCTAAGTATGGAATATTATCTAAATACAATGGTTTTTTATATCCTTTTCCAAACGGATTCCTAGAATTTAAAAAGTCAAATAAACGATCAATAATTCTTATAAATTTAATGGTTTCTGTACAATCGGAAAACCCTTCGATATTTGAAGATTGTAAAAATTCTAATGCATCTGCAACGGATGAACTAAGTGTTTGAGCAGCGAGTTTAACTTTCATTGCATTTTTTTCCCATTCAATATGAGCTGATCCTATTTTATTCGCAATTTTTAATGACATATTTTGTTGTAAAATATTTAATTTTTCAATATACTCAAAGCGTATGTACCCCGTAGGACTACAAAGTACTTTGCAGTCAGACATTGCATTTCGTGCAAGTTTTACATTGTGACATGCATCAGGAACGAAATATACTTCGCAATCAGAACTAGGATGTTTAAAAGAAGGTTTTATATTATCATAATGTTTTTTATGAAGATCGGTACCTAACATATTTAATGTTGAATAATTCACAACTGCGCCATCGCATGTCACGCTCCAAGTTTTAACTCCTACTGAACTACATTTAACTAATGCTGTTTTGATTAATTCAGATTGAATACTTGCATTTGCTGATTTATTTACTAAAAAATAGGCTATTGGCCATTTCCATTTGCCGCCGAGTTCAACTAGTAAAAATATAAGCAAATCCGTTGCGAGTACATCAGGATCTTCAAGTGTTAAACCGTTACCATAATCGCAAGTACCAACAAATGTACGAGAAGAAGAATCCCACAACAATTCTTTACGAATAGCCATTGAGTCTAACACTAAATTACAGTTTTTATATGAATCAGGAAACTTTGCTATAGCATCAAAAACTTCAGTTAAAAAACCAGGTTTCGCATTAACCGACATCGTCCAATTTCGAATACTGCTAGGATTTGGTAAACGTAATATAGACCTAAAAATTAGGCTGTTCATTAAAAAAATGTTTTTTTATGTAATTATATAATACAGAAATTCGATGTATATCAAATTACTATCAATGATATAAAAAAGCACTAGACGTTAATTAATGTATAGTATTATTTAAGTATAATTTGAAACCACTGTGAAAAATAAGAGGCTATCTGCGTTAGTAACAGAATAAAAAATCAATTTAATGTAAACAATTAACTATGATAGTCTATTTTTCTATCCAATGGTTTAATTGCCATTGCTTTAATGAAATATAATTATTTCTTTACAATATTACAGTAACAGAATGATCATAAAGACCTGCAATAATTATAAGCCTTTGGAGAATAGTAATGCAGAGTTAATGCAAAGTTCTTTAGTTCTTTTGAATATCGGACCCCGGTATTTGCACGGTTGTGATTTTTCCATTCGCTCTCAAATAAAGCTGCAGTTATTCCACCAAACTAATGATTAATCAATTCTAATGCATTGCTTTCAAGTAATTTCTTATCTCTATATGTAAGAAAAACGAGAATTTAAATTATTATAAATGACATCGTGATAACATAGACTGCTGACATAATATTGTATACAATAAAAAAAAA
>NW_017298811.1:364476-367749 GCF_001594075.2 Trachymyrmex cornetzi
TTTTGCCATCCTACTACTACAAATGTAATAATTATTATATAAATATATTAATTATTATATAAATAAAATAATTCTGTAATTTTGACAATAAACGTAGTTACATTGAAAAATTATTTAAATCTTACGTTAATTTCTTAAGCAAATCTGTGAGATTTTGTATTTTCTTTCTTTGACGTCGTACTTTTTGTTGTAAAACTTTTATCATTTTTTGCATTTTTTTCTTTCTTGGCGAATAAGCATCAACTCTCGGAGTTTTAATTCCTTCTATTTCAATTTTTCTACGCTTGATGCATTTTTTATTTAAAAATGATACATCTTCATTTGAATCAATTGATATGCTCCGTTTCTTTGTAGGTTTATTCTGAAAAATATTAATAACATTTTATTTGAATATATATGTACATATAATAACAAATGTACCTTTTGCGAATGTTCAATATTTGAATTATTTTCTATCATTTCTGGCAAATTCTCTGAAATTTCTACAGAAATGTTTTCATTATTGTTACAGCGAAGTGGAATTGCACATTCTTTTAATCTCGGTTTGTATGCACCTGGTCTTATCTCATAATCATTTGGAGTGAAATGATCACTACAGATCACACTATGTTTTTTAGGCTTAAAATTATCTTGTCCAACCATCTCCATCCATTTCTTAAAAATTTCTTCTCTCTTAAATGGGAACCTAACATATTTATAAAATAATTATTTACAGTATAACGTAAATACTTATAAAACATTAAATAAGTATAAATTATTTAAAATTAACCTCAATAACGTAATTTGTCAATTATACTTTCGTAAAATATAGAAATTTGAGATATACTTACGTAAAGAAATGCAAACCTGATCGTCGAACGTTTTTACAATGTTTTACACAACAAACTTGGGGCATTTTTTCAAATTGTATTTTTATTGAACATACACGAAATACGATGTTATTATACGAAATATATACATACTGAACGGAAGTGTCGGCCATTTGCAATGCGGATAATACTGATTGATTACTTCACTCCCCACTACCTAAGTTAGCGATCTAGTGTAGTATAGAAATCTGTGATCCCAACCGAGCTCCAACAACTTTTGTCGAGTCATCAAAGACACATGAAGCCGCGCATTGTCCTGATGAAACACGACGTCCTTCCGATTCGCTATTTCTGGACGTTTTTGTTCAATTGCTGCCTTTAATTCGTCTAATTGGGAACAATACTTCTCTAAATTTATCGTCTCGTTGTTTGGTAAAAGCTCATAATACAGGATCCCTTTCCAATCCCACCAGACACAGAGCATGACCTTCTTTGGATGAAGACCGGCTTTTGGGGTGGCTAAAGGTGGTTCATTCCGCTTTCCCCAAGATCTTTTTCGCTCAAAATTATTATAAATAATCCATTTTTCATCCCCCGTCACTACTCGCTTCAAAAATGGTGTCTCCTCGTTGCGTTTATAGAGCGAGTCGCAAATGGAAATGCGATCCATCAGATTTTTCTCCGTTAAATCGTGGGGAACCCATACATCAAGACGGTTTATGTAGCCAAGCTTCACAAAATACTCGTGGATGGTGGATTTTGACATATTTAACATTTCTGCTAATTTACGTGTCGTATAGCGTGGGTTATTCTCGATCAGTGTTTTAATCTGATCTTCATTTGTGGTGGAGGGCCTACCCAGGCCTTCTTGATCTTTAAGGTTGAAATCACCAGCTTTAAACCTAGCAAACCACTTCCGCACAGTTCTTTCAGTTACAGCACCTTCGCCATAAACAGCGCATATCTCGTTTGCCGCTTGTGTGGCATTTTTGCCTTTCCGGTAAAAGAGAAGCATTAAATGCCTAAAATGCACTTTGTTTTCTTCCATATTTAAAGGCGTATAAAACTGACAAAAATTAACGTATCGTAACCAAATTCTTTTCCAAATATGCCTGAAGTACCGTCTTTTGCGATATGTACGCATGTCATTTGTTTTCAATTGTTCTGATATATTCAGACTTATCCTTACACCACCTACCAAAAATTGGCACAAACTTTCCGGACAACCCTATACAAAGCCATAGAGAATGGACTACGCAATCCGTATCTAAATAGTATTCAATCGTTGTCAACAATAATGAGAGAGAGAGAAACCGTGGAAGACGGCCAATCTCTTTCTCATTCTCTCTCCCATTACACCGTTTAGTGATGCATTTCGATACGAGAATCTCGAATATCGTCTCGGAATTTCTCGTATCATTAAAAATATCGTTTCCGAGATTATCATATATCATTTGTTTTTCTCGTTTCGGTCTCGTCTCGAAAAAATCAGAGAAATATCGGATAAGAAATAAACATTACCTATAAAAGAGTTAAAACCAGATCGGAGGCAGTCGTTGATTCCGTTTATTAAGCATCGGCTTAATAAAAAATACACATTTCTGCATCAACAGTAACCAAAGTTAATTAAATTTAAACATTAAGAGGTCTCTCTCTCTCTCTCTCAAAATCAAACCAAATAATTGATTTTAAAAAATTAATTCTATAATATTAGTTAAGAAAACTAATTAATATAGATTCGTTGCTTTTTGCACGGATTATCACACATTTTTCTTTATATCTTTATATCTTTGCGATAAAATATAAATGTGTTGTCTGAGTATATAAATATTTCAAACACAAATGAAACGAGATAGCCGATATTCTTGAACGTCTCGCGATAAAATTCGAGAATCTCGAGAAGTGAGAATATCGGCCCATCGAGTCGAGAATCTGGAGAAGCGAGAATATCGGCCCATCGAGACGAGAATCTCATATCAATCATTTGTTTTTGTCGAGACCAAATCTCGGTATCGGTATTTTCTCGTCTCGTCTCGCTCGAATGCATCACTAACACCGTTGAATGGAAAGGGATGAAGATTGGCCGTCTTCTACGGTTCCTCTCTGTTTCTTGGGCTGCGTTCCGTTTCACGCATGATGCATCATTTATCCTTGTTTAACATTTGGTGAATAACAAGGCTAAATAATGCATCATGTGCATCATGCATGAAACGGAACGCAGCTTTGTATATCGATCATTTTGACACACGGATCATGCAGTCCATTCTTTATGGGAGTTTTCCAGCAAAAGACACAGACACAGTGTAACACAGCAAAATCATCACATCCTTGTCCGCCAACGTTAAACAAAGATAAAATAATCACTGTGTTACACAGTTTCGCTTGTTGAAAAACTCCCTATTGCTGGATTCACACTGCATTTCCGATGTACGTCGTACGACGCTCTACAACCAATCAGAAAACA
>NW_017298811.1:367782-372888 GCF_001594075.2 Trachymyrmex cornetzi
TGTTTTCTGATTGGTTGCAGAACGTCGTACGACGCAAATCGGATGCAGTGTGAATCCAGCATATGTCTCATATAGTACAAAAAACGCAGTATTAAAATAAATCTTAACCTTACATTTATGTAAATAAAGTGTGATAATCTTGTCTCAAGTGGTAATATTACCTCATATATAAAATATTTATCGAGATTTTTTTTCTCGAATTAATGTTTGTACAAAAACTTCACTTTTTTTGCACGAGTATGTTATACGTAACTCGCGTACTTGTTTGCTCGAGATCGTTATTCGTTTTGAACTGGAAGAAAGCGGTGCGCGGTGAACACTAAGCAGTCAGGATCTTACACGTTCTCGGCATGGAAGGGAACAAAAGAAAACCGATAACGGCTAGCCGCCACTAAAGATATTACTGCCATCTTTCAGTAGATCAATAAAGTCAATGCATTGAATAAACGAAATGTTGTATTGAATATGTCACTTGTGTTATATCATGGATTTTTGTGTTAATACATTTACTGTACTTATTTTGAAATGTAAATTACGTTTTATTCTGAATACTATTCAATAGTTATATCAACATACAAGTACTTCAAAAGAACATTTACCTTTTGTATTAAATTAACGCATGATAATTATTTTAACTGTAATAGAATATTTGTAACAGAAAATTAGATTATTTTGCGTGTCAAAGTTTATGATTATTTTAAGATTTACTTTAATTTTTCTTAGATGTTAAATTGACTTTAAGATATATCGATTAGTTGAAACAATCGTGTTAAAAACACTCAAAATAATATTCCATTTTTAATTGACATACACACAATTGTTAAGTTAGAAAGGTGACATGAATCTAACACATCAAAATGTTACAAAAATAATAACATATTAGTTGTATGTTAATTTTAAATTGAAGTAATAATCAAAATGTGGTAATACAAGAAAATTTTAACATATGGACGCACGATTTTTTACTGTGTATATTCGGATATTCTAATCGAACTTTACTTATCTATAAAACTACGGTTATGATAAAACCGTATAGATGGGCATATCTTAACAGCTACATTCAATGTAGTATCAATATAATTTGAATTCACATAAATTTCTTTTCCAAACATAGAGAATATCGCAGTAACAATCATAGCAATTTTTTCTATGTATGCTTTGCGAAATTATTAATTTTTAATTCTAAACAAAACCATCATTTCTCTTTATTTTTGTTGACTGCAATTTGCTTTAATTAGCTTGCATTGCATCGGCGAGAATAAGGGTCTCATTTGGTCGAGCATCCTAATTGTACATCGGATCGATCTCCGGACGGGATGTCGTTAATCTAATAATTGTCTTCATTAATTTATTGAATGCACGCCACCCCCTAAATCACGAGACGGCGGCTCGGTATTGACACAGTTTGTTGCAATTATCATCGCGTGCCGTATATCCCTTAATTAAGTGCACGCTGTGCGTCAATTAAGGTCTGTTTAACGCACGCCCTCTTCCTCAGCGATTCAATATGCGAGACTATGCACACGAGTCTGCTCTCTCCGTCTTTCTGCATGTTGTCTAATTTTCTACCTAAGTTGAGTCATGCGAACCATCGTAAAATACAATCTGACGTGTCTCGCAATGTGGGGACTATTGAATTGCGTAATTGATAATTAAACAAGTAACAAGAGGATGAATCGCGTGAACTGCGTGATTTCTTTACGGGTTACGCTGATATGTATAATATAATAGCATTTTAATTTGCTTGAAATGGTAGAATTATAAATCAAGAGATAATTTCGATATACATATACGTAAACTGTATAAACATAAACTACTTCATATACGCCAAATGTCGTTTTCCAATTATAGCGAAACATTAATTTGTGTCGGGAAAGTGTGTTTAAGACTTCTATACTTACTAATCACTACTATCTCAGATGTGACGTTATAAGAAACGAGAAAACAGACAATAATAAAAGATCAATATAAAAATTCTTGTAAAATATATTAATATAAAGATGTTTCAATATATAAAATAACACACTCGATACAATCGACTTGTAAAATATACCGAAAACTCCTTTTGTTTCATTAATTAATAAGTAATTATACATATATTTGGAAATGAATTATGTACATTCAAAAATAAAATTATTTTTAAAAAAATCTATAAAATTTTTCAGAGACATGGAGATATAAGGGATAGTGAAATATGTAATTTTATTATTCTGTTTGATACTAGTTTTGTGTTATTGGATTGTTTAAACTTTGATATTAATCTTTTTCTAGCAATGGATCACGATATAACGACGATAACTCGCAAACTCTTTGGCATCTTTGAAGATGTTATCTTTATTGCATTTTTTTCCGAATAAAAATACCTGCATCATATCGATAACAAGCAATGCACTGCGTGATAAATAGTACTTACGCTCAAATGTGGGCCAGTACTTCTCTAAGCTGATCGTTTCTAAGAATTCTTCAACTTCACTCATTATGAAACAACTCAAATTATAAATGATGTAACACAATACAACATGATGTAACACGATGACCAATGTATATTGTATACTATAATACGCGCCAAACGGCCAAAAAGCAGCGACAGGCAGCGACACATATATTGCTTTTCATGTTACTCATAAGAAGGCGCTCCGCTTTAAGTAAACGTATTCTTCTTAATACAAGAGGAAAATTGTTAGAACTATCTCCAATACATTTTTGATGAATAGTCCAGTGCATTGGAAGAGGAATACTCTTTCTGTAAAAGTTTCTGCTTAGAATATGAGGTTACCGGAAATTTCACTTTACAATTAGATTATCTTTTTTTGGGTGTGACTATCAAATAAAAGCAAATTTGATAATTCTTCAGAAGAGCTTCCTCGCCTTTGATTTCAAATTAGGCTCATTCGACGCGCGTTTTTGCGTAAAATGGAAGAATCTGGCAGAAAAATGTCCGGGACTGCTCTGCGAAATGAGATATTAAATGTTGGGGACTAAAGTCGCCCCGATTGGCTACGCCGCTCCGAACGAATAACCACTGCTGTCTGTACACCACACACTGTCCTATGACAGATTTTTTAATCTCAACAGTTGTCAACTTTAACGCTCAATATCTTGCTTCGCAGGGCAGTCCCGGACTTTTTTCTGCCAGATTCTTTCATTTTACGCAAAAACGCGTCGAATGAGCCTAATTTTATCGAAATCGGAGATGAGGAAACTCTCTTCTGAAGAATTACCCACTCAAAAAAAAAATATTCTGCCGATAAGCGGGGAATTACTCTTAGCATTTCCTCTAAGCAAAAAATCTTAAATGAATCAGGCGCGTGTATTTATAACGTGTATTCATCTATAAAAATGAGGACACATGAGCTACGATCAAAAATAAATTCCTCTCTATAGAAAATTCTATTATAATAATTCGAATAGCCTTTTGAAATAAAAGAATATGCAAGATACTTCTTGTACATTTATTTCAAAAGGCTATTCAAATTATTATAATAGAATTTTGTATAGAGGAATTTATTTTTGATCGTAGCTCATGTTTCCTCAAGACGTGCTATCCTAGCTACACATTATTGTATATATATATATATATATCTCAAGAAGATTCCTATATTGAAAGGAATATTATTTTTTATAAATGAGATTTTTTGGATTACGTAAAAACGACTCTAATAAGCATATGACAATCACGTATATAACATACAGAAAAATATCATTCTATTGCCAAGAAAAGCAATTATTCATTTTATTTTTCTTCTTTTAAGGAACGATTGCTTTCAATAAAGAATATTTTCTTGCTAGTAGTTTTAAAATGTATTCATCCCAAGTTTTAGAAATACTCAATATAATATACTCGAAATAAAAATTTATTCTCTTTTGAAGTATATTATAAAATTTTATCGAAGAAAAGTCAGATTTGATTAATTTGAATATTTAATAATATATTGATATAAGAAAATTTATTTAATCAGAAAAATTTGGTACATTTCTTTCAGTTCTATACAGCAGATTTGGAAAAGTGAAACATAGTTTAGAAACAAGAAATTTTTTTCTTTTTTGAAGTAATTCATATTTTCAGTTTAAATAAATATTTATTTTGGGACCAAATTGTGCATGCAACATGACTTTCATATTGTTCCACAATAGTGTTTTTTCATATAATATTTATCTTAATTATTTTGAACTAATAAATACCAACGTGTTATTTCTTTTCTATGTAACCTCATCAAATATTAATAATACGAAACTGTCATCATGAAATTAAGAATAGTTACAGTAGGAGGTATACCGTTGACAATGACTCGATAGTTTTTCATATAATATTTATCTTAATTATTTTGAATTAATAAATACCAGCGTGTTATTTCTTTTCTATGTAACCTCATCAAATATTAATAATACGAAACTGTCATCATGAAATTAAGAATAGTTACAGTAGGAGGTATACCGTTGACAATGACTCGATCATAAGCGTGCGATTAGCTCAGCGTAAATGTATTAGGCTTGCCGTTCTAGGGATCGTAGGTTCAAATCTTACCAGCGCCGGAGATGCGATGCGTTTATCAATAATTAATTGTAGTTAATAAGACGGAATAAGTATGCGAAACAGTAAAAATATAAATTAAGGGGGTACTCTACTCTAAAACACGCTTTTTTCGGGATTTTTTTACAAGAAACTAGTGAAAATTGTTAATATCAGCTTTTTATGTATATATTTTATTATGTTTAGAGAACATAAAAAATATTTTTTAAAGCTAAATTAATGAATATAAATATTAATTAAACCCTATCGAATACATGGTAAAAAAAAAACGGTGCCCATGATTGCGTGCATTCTGGTTATCTGAAATAAAAAATTCAAAAAGATTCTTAATTAGTAAAATTCTTATAAGTTTGGCTATAGCCGGAACTAGAATTAAGTAAAAAAAAATTTTTTTACGATTTTGACAACCTTCGAAAGATAAGAAAATTCATACTAAATTTTCAAAGTGCCGCCATTTTTTTAATTTTCTATTTTTTTATTCCATTCTAGTTCCTGCTATAGCCAAACTTATACTAATTAAGAATCTTTTTGAATTTTTTATTTCAGATAACCAGAATGCACGCAATCATGGGCAC
>NW_017298811.1:373334-373669 GCF_001594075.2 Trachymyrmex cornetzi
CTCGAGGTCATATATAAATAGAAAATCCTCTGACATTAATACGGAACCGCTAAACGGCAGAATATTTTTTTTTAGTGCCAAATTTGCTTTTATTTGATAGTTACTATTATTGTTCTAGGGCTTAGATTGGGGTTAATAATACACTTTTTACAAAAAGGTTAACGGAACATCTAACTTTTTGGCGTAAAGCCTAAAATTTAGAATTTATGCAAAAAGGCTAGACGTTTTGTTACATTGTTAGAAATTTCTTAATGACTTTTAATTAACATGTAAAGGAAGCTTGGTTCAAGCCCGTCAATGAAAAATAATGAATGTTGTATATGAATGTTCATTTA